>NW_026733378.1:0-167733 GCF_028476545.2 Physella acuta
AAGCTGCAAGCGCCTCCTTGCAGTCGCCTCTCTTTCTCTCTATCACTATCACTACCACCCCACTCCCACATTGTCTGGTGAGCTGTGGTCACGCTGTTTACATTTTACAATCATAGAGACGGGTTTGGTGACGGCTATTAGGGGCAGATAATTTAGTTTGAAACGATTTTAAACTTAGAGGAGGTAACTAAGAGGAGGCTGCTTTCACGTGGGGGGGGGGAGGGGGTTTAGTGTTTTTAAGCAAATATTTTCAGTGGCAGCATTGGTACTGTCGAATTCACAAATTATAAATTACTGAAAAGTAGAAAAAAAACAACTAAATAGCGGCGTATTATACGCAGCGGGTCGGCTCGTGTATATATATATATATATATATATATATATATATATATATATATATATATATATATATATATATATATATATATATATATATATATATGGATTATATATCTGTGTACACAAATATACATAAACACATATATGTCTCTCTCTGTGTGTATAGAATTAATCCTAATAAGATTCTTCCAAGTAACAAACACCCTAACCCTGGACTATTTACTTGTATAGAGAACTATACGATCATTTCATGTGGGTCGTTGTTGAGGCGAAAAAATCAATACTTGAGCGGATTTTCGGACTTAGCTCCCTACAATCTTACAGAGACAACAACAGCTGTGTAGCCTTTCATTACTATTTAACTACACACGTGCTGCACAGTATTTAGTTACACGTGCCCTAAGATAACGTTGTGGAAAACATCAAAAGAGGTTTCCATCAATATAAGTTTTTGTTTACATCGAGGCGTGGGGGTCAATATGTGGTGCGGAGAGGTGAAAGTAGCCTATAGATGTACCAGCTACCAACAGAACTGACGCTCCCCCCCCCCATAGAATGATAGAATACCAGTGCTACCAACATACCTGATATACCCCCCCCCCTCCCTAACGAATTGGAATTTATATATAAATATATACTTTTTACAGTGTCCGCCCTTCCCCCCCCCCCCCCCCCCGGAAATTTTAGTTCACCCCCCTCCCCCCCGGAGAAAAAAGTTCTGGAAGAAACACTGTCCAACTGTCCATCCCCCCTAGAGTACAAGCTACCAACAGACCTCTGAACCCCCTCCCCCCCTTGAGGACCAGTGCTACCAACAGACCCGACGCCCACACCCTCCCCCTAGAGTACCAGTGCCACCAACACACCTGACGTCCGGCCTAAGACTGCAGCTCCTGGTCCAGCAGGTACTCGCCCAGCCCCCCCCCCCCCCCCCCCCCCCACAGTAACAGCCACCAACACACCTCTGACAACCCGGTCTAAGACTGCAGCTCCTGATCCAGCAGGTACTCGTCCACCCCACACCCCCACACCCCCCTACAGTAACAGTGTCACCAACCAACCTGACGTCCGGCCTAAGACTGCAACTCCTGGTCCAGTAGGTACTCGCCCAGCGTGTAGTCCTCGTCCTGTTTGTACTGGCGGAGTCTGGTGATGAGGTCACCCAGACGTTTGATGACGTCAGCTTGCTTCTCCAGCATGACTTCCATGTGCTCTCTTGTCTAGGGAGAGAAAAAAACTGGAGCATGGATGGACAAGCAGAAGATGTTCTTGACCTTTTGACCTTGACCCCTCAAAGCTGGGGGAATAAAGCTGATGCATAATATACAAGTACATTGACCTTCCTAGCCTTCCATTTTATGCTGGGGGTAAAATAATTGGTATGGATATATAGGAAGAAGATATCTTTGGCCTTGATATTCCATTTACGGTTGGTGATTTAAAAAAAGATGCATGGATATATAACCCGATGACCTTTCTCCCGATTCTGGTTGAATAAAATAAGTGCATAAATATGCAAGAGGTTAACCATTAAATATATCTTAAATTTGTTAAAACTCAGAGCCTGAAAAAAAAAATCAAAGCTACAATACTTATGTTACTGCACTTCAAAACAGACGTCAACTAGTCAGTTCTAGGAGTTTTTATTTCTATTTTATGTGATGTTTATGCTAGAAAGTAATTAAAACACAAAAAAGTTCGAATTTTTTAATTGCAAAAATTTTTAAAAAAAATTAAAATAATTTAAAATAATTTATAATTTGAAATAGAATTATGTTTGTTTTCTTTTTTAGCGCAATTTCCATACTGACAATTGCGATTATTAACTCGTCAAGGATGGATGTGTGTCCGATGTGTGTCCGCAGCTTTAAGTCGTATCTCCTCCTCAACGAAGCAATATCGAGGACTAGTTCCAAAAGCAAATATGTTAAGCAAGTTCCGAGGATGATTGTGGTCCAAAAAAATTCCCGGAATTTCTTCCTGGATTTCCCAGTAAAGCCAAAAAAACCTCGAAAAATGCAGTTTTTGGCCCATATCTCGGCAACCAGACCACTTAGCGACTTGAAACATTTACCAATCGATTCCTGCCATAATTTAGAACAATATTGCAGAAGAAAGTTTTCAAAAATATCCTTTCGTTTGGTCACAAAAAATCAATTAAGGAAATTGCGCTTAAATTGTCACTAGACTTTTTATTAACTTGTTTTAACATCAATGTAAATAAAATATTTCCTAATGTGATTTGTCATTGGTTTGTGCTTGGCTAATGATGATTGGCTTAATGAATTAATCTCAGTCTCCAGGACTGGAATACACGTGCCTGGTATAATCAGTTAATTTTATTGACCAGGATTGAACTCTCTGGCCTAATGAATTAATCTTCAACAAAATCAACACTTTAATCATATCCGGTCAGTCAGTATTCGCTGCGTGTGGGAATATAAAAAGTTATTAGACCAACGTCCAGAAAAAGATGCCTCATAGTTTTTTAAGCTTTTAACCTTTTTTTTTAAGCTTTTAGGTTTTCTGAACTTAGAGCTTTTAAGCAGATTTTATGTGGCTGACTTCAATGAATTTTATACTGCTGACTTCAATTAAATTATGTCAGATAGAGCTTCCGTCCAACCGATTAATTAAAAAATGAAACCCAAAATAAATTTTCGACAAGACTTTTTCAAAGATTTAGGTTAATTTGTTTGTGAACTTTTTGTAGTTCCAATTATTATTTTTTTAGATGTAAGACTTTTTCACTGTTCGGATTATTTGAGTGATTGTAAGCCATATGATGTTTTTTTTCCGGCTAGAAATGGATGTCTATAGGGCTGGTAAGTAGGTCACCAACCAGTTCTATGGCTCATGCAGGTTTTATTGAGCTGTAGAACTGGTTGGTGACCTACTTACCAGCCCTATAGCGGAAGTTTCGAAGTGTTATGTCGCTACGGATAGTTTATTTTGGTGCTCTACTTCCTTTGTTTCAACCGACAGTTAAGCCTATAAATAGTTTTTGACAAAACCTATAATACGTCCTTGAGGAACAAATAATAAAATATAAAATAAAACAAAAATAAAACATTAAAACCTGTGGTGTCAGTTTTGATGAAACATATTGTGTAACCTTTAATGAAATCTGCTATTTAATCAGGAATAAAATTTACTATTAAACCTCTGTAATAAAAGACCTGTGGTGAATTGAATTGTTAATAAAATATAAATGAACATTTAATAACACATGTCAAGACAAAAGATGCAACAAAATATAAAATCTATGATGAAAAATACTGTAAAACTTAATAAAACATGTGATCTAAAATATGGATGAAATAGGTTAAAACACGGTGAAACTAAGATAAATCGTGTCGTAATTTGTCAAGCATACAATACTTGGTCGATTCGTATTATCATTACAGAAGCTGCCAGCCATTAAAAAAAAAACATCTGTAATTTTCCATGATGCCGGATGAGACATGACCCAGCCGGTCACGCAAACCCTACCCACGCCCCATTGAGAGAACCATAATGCTGGTTCGTATAGTAACAAAAATAAACGTCGCCATTAAAGCATCGTGCGGGTTCCAATATGACAAAAATAGACGTCGCCATTAAAGCATTGTGTAGGTTTCTATGGTAACAAGAATGGACGTCGCCATTAAAACATAGGGCGGGTTCATTTTGTAACAATAATAGACGCAACCATTAAAGCATATTGCGGGTCCCCATGGTAACAAAAATGGACGCCACCAATGAAGCATAGTGCGGGTCCCCATGGTAACAAAAATGGACGCAACCACTAAAGCATAGTGCGGGTCCCCATGGTAACAAAAATGGACGCCACCAATGGAGCATAGTGCAGATCCTATTGTAACAGGCTTGAACCCGGGTATCCCTGTTGTATTTTTATACCATCGATTCTCTCCTCAAGTACTTCTCTTTGTTCAATGATCGCTGATGTCTTTGTCAGATATTTCTTTCACGACTTGAGTTCACTTATACCTACAGCTGTGCAGCATAGGGCTATCAATGTTTCTTTCTCTGAATCAATGTCCCATCTCGAATGATATTTGTTGTAAGTTTTATGCGTAAAGAAGTAAACTTAGGAAGCTGATGGGCGGTGGCCGGGGGAGGGGGGGGTCTTTACATTTGTTATTGTTAATGATTTCGAATTCGAGGAACTTTAGCACGCTACCAATTCGTATTGTTGGGCGGCAGGTTAATACAAAACTACACCCTTCAGGCTGATCCGTAGCTCCTAGTCTGAGTTTAGGTTGACTTAATTGACTTACTCCTGTGTGGTCCCTGTGGAGCGAAGGGTTTTGGGCAGCTCTTGTGTTTACGAAGGCATGCCATTTACCAGTAGACCGTATTTTCTCTACGCGGTACTTTAACTTAATTGCATTTTCAATCTGAATGTCCATATAACATACAAACTAGATTTCATATTGTCCCAAAGTAACCCATCAATATAATGCAGGGACCTGATATTTTTTTCAACCAGATGCCCCACCCCAGTTAAATCCGCCCTTGTCTTTACCCTCCAACGTTTTATTTATTTATTCACACGGCATTGCAAACACTCGCAGTTAACCGACACAATGAATGTGGCGGTGAGATGAAAGTAGGGATTGTTTACAATTTTTAAAAATATCGATCTTTAACAGAATAATACAACGACTGCCCGAGTTATCTCATCATCGATTCTCTCCCCGTTAATTACGTCCCTTGGGTGTAAGCTTTCTGTAATTTGTTTAAACTTTAAACATGTTAAAACATTTCACCTGCTCATGGGTCTGTGAAATCTACATGTTCAGACAGTTTTTGACCTATAGTTTTCTTTCTGGTGACTCTAGCGGGGGGGGGGGGAGTACCAGTGTTTCTTCCAGACTTTTTTCTCCGGGGGGGGGGGGGGCGGTTGAAATTTTCGGGGGGGGCGGTAGACTTTCTTCGGGGGGGGGGGGGGCGGACACTGTTAAAAGTATATATTTTCTATATAAATTATATAAATTTCATTTCGTTCGGGGGGGGGGGGGCGGTAAAAAAAATTTCGGGGGGGGGGGGGGGCAAAGCCCCCCGAAGAGATGCCTGGAAGAAACTCTGGGGAGTACCCCTTCCCGGAAAAAAATAGGAAATACTTTAACCAGTGCCCCCCCCCTTGAAATAATGCCTCTCTTCCAAGTTTTAAGTGCCCACCCCCTCTCTCGGAGAAAATGTTTGAAAGTGCACCTACCAGTGGATCTGTAAACTGGACAGCGGCTTTGGTCAGCGCCAGAAGACCGTCGTTGATTGACTTCTCAAAGGCCAGGGCATCCTCAAGGCCGTACAGGCCAGACTGCCACTGGAAAAGATGTACACAGTGTACATGGGGACAGATGTACACAGTGTACATGGGGATGGATGTACACAGTGGACACGAGGAGAGATGTACACAGTGGACGTGGGGGCAGGTGTACACAGTGGACATGGGGATATACGTACACAGACTTTGTGGGGAAAAAACATGATACACGCACGCACACGCATATATATATATATATATATATATATATATATATATATATATATATATATATATATATATATATATATCTGTAAGTGTACTAACAAAAACAGCCATTTCAATGTTATACCTTGTTCCTGTCGTGTCACACTGTTTATTGATGTACTTAGTAAATCGCATTAATTAATTTAAAAAAAAACTAATAATTTCAGCGTTGTTGTTTTTTAAATTATCATGTCACCCCCTTTGGTCCGATCCACACTCCCCCCCCCCCCCCCCCCCCACCTCTTCCCACCCACTCATTGACGCTACTGCTTTCGTTAACAGGAGTAGCCTACAGTCCTACACATTAGATTTGTCAACAAAAGTAGACTAAATTTTAAAATGTAAATTTAAGTCACACCGCTGTGTACTAATACTAGTAATACTGTTGGCAGATGTTTGATTCGTGCACCACTGGGGAACACACTTGGGTGGGTTTTATGAATTTACCACTGTGGGACAGACGGAGAGGTTAGAAGACAAGTTCACTAGCGTTAGAAGGTGTGAGTGGGGAGTGTGCACACCAGACAGAGTGAAACCATCCAATGGGGTGACTCCAAAAAGAAAAACTGCAACCTTCTATAAAATATATGCTTTGTCCTGTTAACTTAGTGGCTTTGTCTACTAATATTATCATACATCATTAGAAATTATCATGTCATTAGTATTTACATATTCATGCATGCAGTTACACAATCGAGGATGCAAGTGACAAGAATATGCCTTTAGTTGTAGGATCAATGTAAATATGCGTTTGGGAAGAGGGGGTGACACCTCCATTATCAACACCGACCGTTACCCGACATAGTGACGCCACAGGTTACTCTATATTTGAAGTGTTCAAACTCCTATACTAATCTACACGAATTAAAAATTTGCTAAATTAAACTCAAAACAGAAGATTTTCAGACGATAAATATATCCTAAAGTCCACTAAATAGACACATTCGCATAAAATACACACGTGATAAACAGAAACGTTTACATACAATACACACACCTTAGACACATTAGCACATAACACACACACCATAGACACATTAGCACATAACACACACACCATAGATACATTAGCATATAACACACACACCATAGACACATTAGCACATAACACACACACACTATAGACAAATTAGCACATAACACACACACACACACACTATAGACAAATTTGCACATAAACAAATATATCAAACACATCACACATCAACCGACACCACCCACATACATCTTGACGTTGAATGACTCCTCTCTTTTCTTGATCCTCATTACTGTCCAAAAAGCCAAGAAATTTTTTAATCCCCGACACTTTCTTCTTCTTTGTTGGTTCTGATTTCTCCGGCTTGGTAAGGAACTGACAAATCTGCTCAATCAATAGCAAATGAAATGGATTTTAATGCAGTATAAAATAAGAGGCTTTTAAGGCAGGCATTAAATTCTTCTAGGTGGGCGCTCGGGAGAGGAGATCACTCTTCATTAGGTGTTCTAATTAAATGTAATATTTCACAAGAATAATTAAATTTGCCATCCAACTGAAATTGCGTTCAGTCAATATTTGTTCTAAATATTTTTAGCAGTTTAGTAATGGGGGTGTTGGAGTCATTTAAACATAACATTCTATATCTCCTATTAAGTCATTTAAACATAACATTCTATATCTCCTATTAAGTCATAAAAACATAAAATCTCTTATCAAGTCATGAAGTCATTTATTACGTATCTACTATCAAGTCATGAAGTCATGTATTACGTATCTACTATCAAGTCATGAAGTCATGTAATACGTGTCTACTATCAAGTCATGAAGTCATGTATTACGTATCTACTATCAAGTCATGAAGTCATGTATTACGTATCAACTATCAAGTCATGAAGTCATGCATTACGTATCTCCTATCAAGTCATGAAGTCATGTATTACGTATGGCGTTGTTCTCGGTGCCAGAGAAACGGAAGTTGTCGTGCTGGGCTGTGTCACGTGATAGGCTGTCAACGACCTCCCGATGTCGTCACAAGCGGCGCTCAGCTGTGGGAAGAAAAAAAATCTGAGTTTAATTTTTTTGTCTCGCGGCGACACATTTCAAATAAAAAATCATGGCTTTTTAAATGTTTTTAAGTGTTTCACTGCGAACAAGAGTTTCTTTCAGACATCTCCCGTGAGTGGGGGGGGGGGGGGGCATGTACCCTCGGACGAAATAGAAGAATTTTTAAATAGAATTGTATATACTTTAACCAATGTCCACCATCCTCCGAGAAATGACAAGCCCCCCCCCCCCCCCCTAAAAAATGTATGAAAGAAACCCTGCTTGGTTTAGTTATCCTGCGTTGATATGTGGAGTCTGTTTATTTAGTGTATTTTAATTTTGCAAGAATGCAAATATAAAAATAATTGGGTCTTTTTGTTGTTGTTTTTATTTGAGAGCACAAAACGATGAACGTTTTCTTCCCTTCAGCTATCATGTTAAAATATTTCAGAGTTTGTTACTCTTTTTGTTTCTGTTTCCAAGGCTGTTGATATTTTTAAAAAGCTAGCGCTTTTAATACTATTGACTACTGTGCTCTTTTAACTATGGATTGATTAAATAATTGATAACCTTAACAAAACATAAATAAAGGATTTTTTATAAAACTATAAATAAATGTGGCCTTATGCATGATCCTTAAAGAAGACCCTATTGCGTAAAAGAAAATCAATAACAGTTCGCTGAGAGTCACATGATCAATAATCCGATTATTACTGATAGCAAACAATGCCGATGTGTGGCACCCAACTTGAATTTGTCACTCTCCCTTGCCGGAAGATCGGAAATAGCCTTCCGACATTTTCTGAGAAAATAATCATTGTATTTCGGCAACTAGACTAACCTGCACTGCTGGATAGCGAATGATACCGCCCCTCGCGTTGATGAACGTGGTAATCTCAAGGGCGTTCTCGTGCGCCCTTTCTTTGAGTTCTTTCATCACCTTCTTCAGCCCGGGAAGGTCCACGTCTGATCGGCCGTAATAAGATTCCTTTGAGAAAATAATAAATCGAGTTTGTATTCATGATTAGGCAATAAAAAAATTTCTTTGAAAATTTTAATTTTAGCTTTCGGCGTCAATAATAAGAATCAAATAACTTCTAAATGAATTAACAAAAATAAGCTAAAATAGTTTGATCTGTGTAGTATATTAATAACAAGCAGTTTGATAATTTTATAAAAATTTAAAATATATCGGTTTAAAAAAAAGACACGCTTCTCTATTCTTTCGATTTGTCAATAATTCTGCCGTCACGTTGTATGTCTTCATCATGTATTGTCCAAGTAGGAAAAACATTTTTAACTTCAGTATGATTTTAAATTCATTTTGGTTAATGTTAAAAGGGCATTCAATTATAATTTAAAATAGAACACGTAGTTAGTCAGCCTACAATGTAGAAAGTTGTCTATTAGGCTCATCTTTGTTTCCAATAGTCACATCCTTAAATTATAATGGTCAGTTTAGCGATGATTAGCCTTTGTATCCATTATTAGATGCAGACTCGAACATAGATGCAATGTTCCTTGCTTATCGAACAAGCTCGTAGCTCGAAGAATGTCAGCATGACATTAGCTCGCGTGAGATTTTTGAAAAGACATTTTCCTTTTTCTGAGCATAGCCAATCAATATGAAAATCGTCTTGAAAAAAACCATTATAAGACATGTAGAGAATAATATGTTCGATATATACTCAACATATACTCAACATTATAAGACATGTAGAGAATAATACGTCCGATATATACTCAACATATTTTTACACGTGCTTTACATGCTCCATACATATAGTTATATGTGTCATATATACTCCACATATTTATACATGTGCCAAAACAGACTCCTTACATACTCCATACCTATAAATGCATTCGCCATACATACTGTATACATATACATACATATGCTTTAAGGGCAAGTTCTTGCTTATGAAGATGAAGAATGTGCTGTTCCAATTTGCTGTTCATCTTGGGGTTGAAATTTTGGCTGACCATGGTCACAAAATCTGGCATAATTAAAATAATGAATAAAATCTTTGTAATTACTTTGGTTGATCATGGTCACAAAATCTGGCAAAATCAACAATTTAAATAAAATCTTTGTAATTACTTCCAAGGTCACGATATCTGGCAATATAAAAAATTCAAACAGAATCTTTGTAATCACTTTGGCTGACCATGGTCGCTAAATCTGGCATTTAATTAAAATCTTTTTAATTACTTTGGCTTTCTGTGGTCACAAAATCTGGGAACATTAACCATTTAAACAAATGCTTTTAAATAATCTTGCCTGAACATGGTCACAAATCATAGCAAAATCAAAAATAAAAACAAACATTTTTTTTTAAAATCTGGATAACCATGATCACAAGTCTTGGCATCAATAATGTAAATAAAATAAAAATTTAAAAATAAAAATCTCATTAAAATTTTTACTTTTTAAAATTTAATTTTTCTGGCAATTTAGCTTGATTTGTTTACGCCTAGACGCAGCTGTGATGTTAGCCTATTACATCCGTACAAAGAAAACTATTTTCTACAGCTTTCTCCGCTCTGTGTCACTATCTGTAGTGTAGGGTCTACATTGATTTTTCTTTAACTACCAGTCCTTAACCTTTCCGCATTCATCCAATGCATTGGATACGGAAAAAGGAAACATAATTGTTTCGATTCTTGAGATTCAAAGAAGTGAAAGCATAAAAAAAGAACAAAAAGTATATTAAATTAAATGAACAGAAATCTAGTTAAACAGGTTATAAAGTCTGTACTTACCTTCCTCGATTTGATGAGAGGAGCTTACAAACATTAAAACAAAAAACAAAATGCCAATTGCCTTCATTTTTGGAATAAATTGCTTTTCAATTGTTCAAACTCGTGAATAAAAACAAATAAAAACAAATTGAAATAATAAGAAAGTAGAAAAAGTTAATTTGTTATTTCGGTCGGTGCGTTGGCCCACCCGTGCAAACTTTGACCTCTAGAGGTCAACTTTGACACAGATAAACCAAACACCGTTATCAGTGATATGCGTCGGATACAGTGGTTACATTTACACCGTGTATTCATATCGAACAGCGATGGGTTTGATGTATCTTGACAGAGCCTCAAAAGATTGGACAGTTCGGGTGTTCCTAATTAAGTGCTAATCAGCTGACCAAGTTTTAATCAGCCGTTTGATGCGACCTATATTTGCGACACGGTGCAAATGTAAAAGTGATAAAGTCGAGTACGAAATACAAGCCGGGCAATGGTTCTCATTTTATGCAATGGGAAAAATGTCTGGAGGTTTATGGTGTGACCCGCCTCTTGCTAGCCGGAAGTCATGAGCTTTGAAACCTGAGTGTAGGTCAGGGGTCGGCAACCTGCGGCTCGCGAGCCGCATGCGGCTCTTTTGGTATCAAGTTGCGGCTCTCCAGCTCTTTGCACAAATACTAATAATCTTAATGAAAAAAAATTTGAAATAAAAAAAATGTTAATGGCTCTTTAAAACCAGAGAAATTTTGAAAATTGTAACCTTTGGCTCTTCCGCTTCAAAAGGTTGCCGACCCCTGGTGTAGGTCGTCATTTGATGGAACTGTGAAAACAAAAACCTTGCGGAAACCCCAGGTCTAGCGGCTGGGTAACTAGGGTGTGAGAAATGCTAGATGCTTAACCATGTTTAACTCACGATGTTTTACCTTGTTTAACTCTATATGTTTAAACCTGTTTAACTATCGATGTTTAACCATGTTTACCTCTCGATGCTCAGCCCTGTTTAACTCTCTATTCTAACAATGTTTAACTCTTGATGTTTATGCATGTTTAACTCTGAGCAGGCAGTGAAGGTATACTAAAGTGAGAAGGGTTTTCATTAACTCTTTGTAAAGACAAGCAAGACTTGAATACTGTCGATTTGTCATGACGCGTTCGGCAAGTCTTTAAATATGACTGCACTATATCAAGTTGATATGAGACAATCACCAAGTCTTCAATATGAGTGCACTTTATCAAGTTGATATGACAGCCACCAAGTCTTCAATATGACTGCACTATATCAAGTTGATATGACAGTCACCAAGTCTTCAATATGACTGCAGTTTATCAAGTTGATATGACACAGTCACCAAGTCTTCAATATGAACTGCACTTTATCAAGTTGATATGACAGTCACCAAGTCTTCAATATGACTGCACTTTATCAAGTTGATATGACAGTCACCAAGTCTTCAATATGACTGCACTTTATCAAGTTGATATGACAGTCATCAAGTCTTCAATATGACTGCACTTTATCAAGTTGATATGACAGTCACCAAGTCTTTAAATATGACTGCACTTTATCAAGTTGTTAGGACACAATCATAATGTCTTTAATATGACTTCACTTTATCAAGTTTATATGACACAATCATCAAGTCTTTAACTATGACTGCACTTTATCAAGTTGTTATGACACAATCATCAAGTCTTTAATATGACTGCACTTTATCAAGTTGATATGACACAATCATCAAGTCTTCAATATGAACTGCACTTTATCAAGTTGATATGACAGTCACCAAGTCTTCAATATGACTGCACTTTATCAAGTTGATATGACAGTCATCAAGTCTTCAATATGACTGCACTTTATCAAGTTGATATGACAGTCACCAAGTTTTTAAATATGACTGCACTTTATCAAGTTGATATGACACAGTCACCAAGTCTTTAAATATGACTGCACTTTATCGAGTTGAAATCAAACGTTTAGCAAGTCCTCTACAATTTATTTTAAGATATTGACATCTTGTACTCTTAAAAACAATGACCTTTCAAGTTGGCTCAGAATCCGTTTGAATTCACTTAAGAAAACACGATTTTAAGAAGTCTAATTACTCGGATGCCATTACATTTTAAGCGAATGTGTATACTTATATCCACAATCTATGTAATCATTACACCCCTCCCCTCCCATCTCTTACAGTCTGATGACGTAGACGAGACGTTTCGCCTCTTTTTTCTGACCTCGTATTATATTTACAGCCAGTATCGCGTCATTATCGTCATTTTTACTCACGTTTGTTTTTATAAAGTTCATTTTGTTTCTATCGAGACAGCTCGTGTTCAGATGGTTCATCAGTAAAAAAAATAATTAAGAAAGTAATAATATTGACAGCGTAATTAATATTTTTTTCAAAGAAATCCTTCTGTCAAAAGATGTTATTCAAAAAAAGATTGCAGGTAAAGTGAAGAAGAGAGGAACTGGTAGTTTATGCTTGCGTCCCACCACAGGTGTGGGACGCCTGAATGTGCTGGTAAAAATATTGTTTTACATTTTAAAAATAGATAACTTGATTATCTAAAACCTCATTAAAACCTCTAATACGTATTCATCTTAATTTTTTTTTAACTTTAACAGAATGATGAGATCTATAAAGAAGTTTAGATTTTCTAATTTTTTGCAATGTTAACCTACTGCTTTACTTCCTCACTTCTTTTCATGAGTTTGTAAGATTTAAAAAAAAATTAACTTTGAAAATTTTAAAATTGGTCTTATTACTTTATCCTATAATTGAATTCTATTCTACAATATGCAAGTCAAAAGACGAAATTTTCTCTGATTGGGTTCAAAAAAATACATGAAAACATTTGATAAGCAACATAATAATAAAGCAGATTAGCATTTGTGATCTTTGATCTACTCCAGGTTCCGCAACTCTCTTTTCTAAAAAAAAGGGACGTCATTCTACCTTTACTGGCGTCACGACCTCATTAATTTAATTTCTCAACACACATTTCCCTCCTTCCCCATAAAAAGTAAATAAAAAAATAAAACATGTCTCAAATGACCGACATTGTTTTAAAAGAAAAGGTTTAATTTAATTGAAATCCAGTTCACAGATGAGATCATATGTGTGTCTTTAGGTCGTGAAAACAAAATAAAACACATTGTACTTTCTAGCCCCATTGCTCTAAACTAATGTTGATAGAAAAGTTATTGTGGTTAGTAGTGGTATAGGTCTCATCTACATCACACATTCCATGTCCAACAGTCTTCATCCACCAATCCTTCTTCGTACATCCCCGTAATTATTTTCTCATCAGTCCCAATCCATTATCGTCGTCATCATCATTCCTTAAGGTTCCTTGCGTAAACAAGGCTTCTGTCCAAACGGTCTCATGTTTCTATTTTTAGTTATTCCCGGATTTTACCCTAATATTAATTTACTTTTATATCCGTCTCCCTCCACCCCTCTCCATCTACTTATCCCATCCACCAGTCTCCACCCACTTATCCACCAGTCTCCACCCACTTATCCACCAGTCTCCACCCACTTATCCCATCCACCAGTCTCCACCCACTTATCCATCAGTCTCCACCCACTTATCCACCAGTCTCCACCCACTTATCCCATCCACCAGTCTCCACCCACTTATCCATCAGTCTCCACCCACTTATCCACCAGTCTCCACCCACTTATCCCATCCACCAGTCTCCACCCACTTATCCCATCTACCAGTCTCCACCCACTTATCCACCAGTCTCCACCCACTTATCCACCAGTCTCCACCCACTTATCCCATCCACCCCTCTCCACCCACTTATCCCATCCACCAGTCTCCACCCACTTATCCCATCCACTAGTCTCCACCCACTTATCCCATCCACTAGTCTCCACCCACTTATCCCATCCACCAGTCTCCACCCACTTATCCCATCCACCAGTCTCCACCCACTTATCCCATCCACCAGTCTCCACCCACTTATCCCATCCACCAGTCTCCACCCACTTATCCCATCCACCAGTCTCCACCCACTTATCCCATCCACCAGTCTCCACCCACTTATCCCATCCACCAGTCTCCACCCACTTATCCCATCCACCAGTCTCCACCCACTTATACACCAGTCTCCACCCACTTATCCACCAGTCTCCACCCACTTATCCCATCCACCAGTCTCCACCCACTTATCCCATCCACCAGTCTCCACCCACTTATACACCAGTCTCCACCCACTTATCCACCAGTCTCCACCCACTTATCCCATCCACCAGTCTCCACCCACTTATCCCATCCACCAGTCTCCACCCGCTTATCCACCAGTCTCCACCCACTTATCCACCAGTCTCCACCCGCTTATCCACCAGTCTCCACCCACTTATCCACCAGTCTCCACCCACTTATCCACCAGTCTCCACCCACTTATCCTCCAGTCTCCACCAGCTAATCCACCAGTCTCCACCCACTTATCCACCAGTCTCCACCCACTTATCCACCAGTCTCCACCCACTTATCCACCAGTCTCCACCCACTTATCCACCAGTCTCCACCCACTTATCCTCCAGTCTCCACCAGCTAATCCACCAGTCTCCACCCACTTATCCACCAGTCTCCACCCACTTATCCACCAGTCTCCACCCACTTATCCACCAGTCTCCACCCACTTATCCACCAGTCTCCACCCACTTATCCACCAGTCTCCACCAGCTAATCCACCAGTCTCCACCCACTTATCCCATCCACCAGTCTCCACCCACTTATCCACCAGTCTCCACCCACTTATCCCATCCACCAGTCTCCACCCACTTATCCCATCCACCAGTCTCCACCCACTTATCCCATCCACCAGTCTCCACCCACTTATCCCATCCACCAGTCTCCACCCACTTATCCCATCCACCAGTCTCCACCCACTTATCCCATCCACCAGTCTCCACCCACTTATACACCAGTCTCCACCCACTTATCCACCAGTCTCCACCCACTTATCCCATCCACCAGTCTCCACCCACTTATCCCATCCACCAGTCTCCACCCACTTATACACCAGTCTCCACCCACTTATCCACCAGTCTCCACCCACTTATCCCATCCACCAGTCTCCACCCACTTATCCCATCCACCAGTCTCCACCCGCTTATCCACCAGTCTCCACCCACTTATCCACCAGTCTCCACCCGCTTATCCACCAGTCTCCACCCACTTATCCACCAGTCTCCACCCACTTATCCACCAGTCTCCACCCACTTATCCTCCAGTCTCCACCAGCTAATCCACCAGTCTCCATCCACTTATCCACCAGTCTCCACCCACTTATCCACCAGTCTCCACCCACTTATCCACCAGTCTCCACCCACTTATCCACCAGTCTCCACCCACTTATCCTCCAGTCTCCACCAGCTAATCCACCAGTCTCCACCCACTTATCCACCAGTCTCCACCCACTTATCCACCAGTCTCCATCCACTTATCCACCAGTCTCCACCCACTTATCCACCAGTCTCCACCCACTTATCCACCAGTCTCCACCAGCTAATCCACCAGTCTCCACCCACTTATCCCATCCACCAGTCTCCACCCACTTATCCACCAGTCTCCACCCACTTATCCCATCCACCAGTCTCCACCCACTTATCCCATCCACCAGTCTCCACCCACTTATCCACCAGTCTCCACCCACTTATCCACCAGTCTCCACCCACTTATCCCATCCACCCCTCTCCACCCACTTATCCCATCCACCCCTCTCCACCCACTTATCCCATCCACCCCTCTCCACCCACTTATCCCCTCCACCCACTTATCCCCTCCACCGACTTATCCCCTCCCCCCACTTATCCTCTATACCAGACTCTGTCACCTCTCTCTGCTTCTATTACCACATCCGTCTGTCGTTTTCTATAACCAGAGTCCAAATTAAACCAAATTAGTTAAATTATGCTCAGAAAATTCCTGAATCGCAGCAGAATATTTTTAAATGGTAATTTTTAAAATGTAAGGCAGGGTCACTAACTCGTACTGGTTACAAGACAGGTCACATGACCAAATGAGATCTACCCAGCCCTACACCCACCAACAGGTCACATGACCTCATGAGATCACCACCAAGCCCTACACCCACCGATAGGTCACATGACCTAATGAGATCTACCCAGCCCTACACCCACCGATAGGTCACATGACCTAATGAGATCTACCCAGCCCTACACCCACCAATAGGTCACATGACCTAATGAGATCTACCCAGCCCTACACCCACCAATAGGTCACATGACCTCATGAGATCTACCCAGCCCTACACCCACCAATAGGTCACATGACCTAATGAGATCTACCCAGCCCTACACCCACCAATAGGTCACATGACCTAATGAGATCTACCCAGCCCTACACCCACCAATAGGTCACATGACCTCATGAGATCACCACCAAGCCCTACACCCACCAACAGGTCAAATGACCTAATGAGATCTACCCAGCCCAGCACCAACCATGACATGTATTGATTATAGATTTCTTCAGAGTCGTCTACTTACCGAAAGGTCAGGCTGATTGGCTCAGCTGCTAAAGTACGTTTAAAAATAGTTTCGCTTTTAAAAGAATTATAATTACATGTTTTGTTGAATATCTCGCCCTGGTTGTACGAAAAAGTCGTTCATAATTGATTTGAAGATCTGATGCTCATCAATCAAGCTTAGAATCATACATTTATCTGGCCACAGTTTAATTAAAGCCGGCTAGTTTGGCATGTGTTGTTATTCTTTTTTTTATTTTAATACCGGGTACTCATTAGAGATGGGTGAGCTCATGTACGTCCTAAAGTAGCAACATAAAATGTCTAGTGCAAAAACTGTTACCTGAACCGATTGTATTGATTTTTGTATGGATAATAATGGATGTCTAATTTTAAAATCAATGCTTGCCTCCCCTCGCTCGATGCCATATCTCCCTTGTTTCAAGACTTGAACCCACTTCACCCATACCACTCATCCCTGGTAGTGCCATGGGCGTAGAATGTCAAGGTTGCTAACTAAACCACGACACAATGACAAATAGATTTTCGTCGTTATGGCTCATTGGCTCATTCCGTGACGGCTCCTGGTAGTATCGACTTTCTTGTTGTGTAGATTACTCACATTTATAAAGCCTATTTTTACTTTTTGATATTAATTTTAATAAACCTCTACGATACACATCACGCTAGATTAAGAAACTTAGGTTGGGGATGGGGGGATGTTAGACTAAGGGATAATTTGATGTAGTTTATTTTTAAAAATGCGTGTCGATACCCGGTAATTATTGAAACAATTTGATTCACAATAATTTCAGGTAGTGATCATGTTTCTACAAGCTTACAACAGCTCAGTGGAAATAACGTTTCAGTTACATATTATCATAAAGGGCTCCCTTTCATATCCAATTTTCAACGAAGTTTAGATTAATTAAAAATGCTCATTAAACGCTTTTTCTTCAATTATTCAGTTTCTCATTAAATTTTAACCGTTTCGTCAGTGCGCTGATTTTTATCAATTAAAAAATGCTAATTAAAGCAATTTATCATCATCTTTATTACTAAATTTTTAAACGCTCAGGTGGGCTCAAAATATAGTTCAAGCACTCAGAAACTCTTTAATATATATTTTAAAAAAATCTTTAATGCAAAATTCTTTTTCCTAAAATATCATGGTATTCCTATAAGTGTCCAATTTCTTTTAAACGTTGTCTAAATTATTTGTAGAAGTTAGTCACTTTACAAGCCTTTGATTTTATATATGATATACATATATATGTATGTATATATATATATATATATATATATATATATATATATATATATAAATATATATATATATATATATATATATATATATAGATATATATATATATATATATATATATATATATATATATATATATATATATATATATATTGCTTGCGTGTTGTTATCTTAGATTGTGTCTAAAGGTGTTGATCAAAGATGTATTCTCCAAGCTTATAGTTGTTGCCGGCCCCCTGGGCGAAGCTGCGGAGTCGTGTGATGGCGTGGGCGATCTTGTTGATGGAGCTGACCTGTTCTTCCAGAAACTCGTGCTCCAGAATGTGGGTCAACTGCGAAACGAAATAATAAAAAAAATAAAAACATGAACTCCATCTTTAAACAACGGCGTGTGGTATTTACGAATCCAATTTATTTTAATTAATCAATAGGGTAGCTTAATTAAAATGTCAGTTTTTAGAATTAAGAAGATAACTGTCACTAAGTGATGTAAAAAAAAAAGGCGGCATAATGTTTTTTTTTTAAAAAGGAAATTAAATCCAAAAAGATAATTATTAAATTTAAGAAACAATTGAGAAATATGATTATTTGTTAATTATCTTTAAATTTCTTAAAGTTATTTTAACCCTTCCCTACCCCACCACCCACCCACTCACACACGTTTCCCTATTCTCTGCATTACTCACATGGGCGTCTCCCTTGGCATCAGCCTGCTTGTGAATGTCCAGAAGTTCAGAGTTCACGAACCTCTCAATGGCAAGAGCGTCTTCAAAAGCCATCAGAGCTTCCTTCCAATCCTCCCTTGGTCCCTGTACGACATGGCAGACATAAATTAAGCTCCTCACATTAATCGCATTAAGATTTAAAGATTTTAAAAAAATTCTTTAAAAACGAACATGATAACATGAATCCTGCAATGCAACACCGCATCAATTATTCACAGGAGAGATTTATGAGTTTAAGACTGTCACTGCCTAGCTGAAGCAACCACAGCACTGATGAATATATTTTTAAAAATAAATTAAATATTTTTTTCCTTAGGCGATAAAAACCAGTCGGTGAAAACTATTTTTATGGTATTAGGCAGACCTTGGCTTTTTAAGAACAAATACACGTTTGAAAAATTATAATTTCTCAAAGGTTAAACATGATTTTTTTGTGTGCTTCTCCGTTGATTAAGCCTAGAGCAACTCTATCCTATATTCACGTCATAAGCCTATACTTTATCCTGGATTCCGTATACACCGTGTCTTAATACATCTCACATTCATTGCTTTGACGACAAGTAATTCCAAAGTAATTTACTCTCCATCATATTCAACAGCTTCAGCAGTATACCCCCCCCCCTCTCCACCCGACTAATTTCACACTAAACTGACGTTCTGTTCAAATTTTAGCCCTCCCCCACCCACTCCATCAGACAAACTCCACACTAAACTGACGTTCTTTTCAAATTTTACTCTAACAAAGATCTCTAAAATTCGTGCACTCTTTTAGATTCCCCAGTTACTTACGCAGTTGTCATTGATCTGTTTAGTAGCAACAAATCCACAGATCTGAAACAAAGTTTTGGCGAATTTAAGATTTGATTTTATAAGAAGGAAAGTATTGCCAGTTCCTGGGTAAGATAAATCCATATCTATCTTCATCGAGAATGGAATAATATTATGTTTGTCCAGTAAAAGATAATAACATTTAATAGCTTGTAAACTAGCTTTTTCGTGTTAATTTTGCTTTAGTTCACACGTTTTCTTAAGTTCTTCTTTAATCTAATACGCATTAATTTGAAACGAAAAATTGTTGCTTTTAATTAGACTTCAATGCGGAATATATAATTTTTTAAAGGCAATAATTATAGTTTTTTTTTAGATATTATTTATTTGACATGAAAACTTTTTAAAGAATCCACGGCAAAGTTGTGTTGTGTGTGTATTTGTGTGTGAGAGTGTGTGAGAGTGTTTGTATTTGTGTGTTTGTATTTGTGTGGATGAGTGTGTGCGTATTTGGGTATGTGTGAGCGTGTATTTGTGTGTGTAATTGTATGTGTAATTGTATGTGTGTTTGTGAGCTGATTCTGGTGAATTGTAACGTCACCCACGAGTTAAAATTTGATTCTGATTATCCCATGTAAGCTAGAAGCTGATTCTGAAAGCCCATGTAAGCTAGAAGATGATTCTGAAAGCCCATGTAAGCTAGAAGCTGATTCTGAAAGCCCATGTAAGCTAGAAGATGATTCTGAAAGCCCATGTAAGCTAGAATCCGATTCTGAAAGCCCATGTACGCTAGAAGATGATTCTGAAAGCCCATGTAAGCTAGAAGATGATTCTGAAAGCCCATGTAAGCTAGAAGCTGATTCTGAAAGCCCATGTACGCTAGAAGATGATTCTGAAAGCCCATGTAAGCTAGAAGATGATTCTGAAAGCCCATGTAAGCTAGAAGCTGATTCTGAAAGCCCATGTAAGCTAGAAGAAGATTCTGAAAGCCCATGTAAGCTAGAAGCTGATTCTGAAAGCCCATGTAAGCTAGAAGCTGATCCTGAAAGCCCATGTAAGCTAGAAGAAGATTCTGAAAGTCCATGTAAGCTAGAGGATGAATCTGATATCCCATGTAAGCGAGTAGATGATTATGATGATCCCATGTAAGCTAGAAGATGAATCTGATGGATCCCATGTAAGCTAGAAGATGAATCTGATTGTCCCACGTAATCTAGAAGATTCGAGAAAGGCCCTGCAACAGCCCACCTACGAGAGACTGGGGCTACTTACACACATCCTTCTCTTGTCGTAGTCCACGAGACCGCTGGTGTCTGTGTTGGTGAAGGTCCTCACCGTCTTGCATGTTTCCATCAGCTGGGGGGGGGGGGGGAGAGAAACAAGCTCTAGTTTAATAATATAAGTGGATTTACTTTCGGCTTGTATTTGCCCATTATACCAGTGTATTGTAAGGATTTAACCATCTCAGCGTGTTTACCTCTCATAACCACTTCACTATAATTTGTTTCTTACCCTTACCACTCAATAGTTTTTGTTTGATCACCACCCCAACTGCGTTGCTCACGTATGACTAGGAGGTTGTCTCCTTAATTTATGTTTAGCAATGCCCACCCACTTCCTCAACAACCTCCCGTTAGTTGCTATGACAACCAAGTTGTTGTTGAGGCCTACAGCGACTTACATTGACCTCCTCGTACTGTGCGTGACCTCCACGTTTGTTAATGTAGTCGATCAGGGACTGGGCGTGTTCCCGCTCTTCGGTTGAGGCATCAGAGAAAAACTTTTTCATGCCGGGCAGGTTCACGTCGGCTCTTTGGAAGTAAGATGCCTGGGGAGGTTAAGACAGGTGTTTTACGGGTGTACATTTGGAAGTAAGATGCCTAAAGAGGTTAAGACAGGTGTTTTACAGGTGTACAATTGGAAGTATGATGCCTGGGGAGATTAAGACATGTGTTTACAAGTGTAAATTTGGAAGAAAGATGCCTGGAGAGATTAAGACAGGTGTTTTAGAAGTGTAAATTTGGATGTAAGATGCCTGGAGAGATTAAGACAGGTGTTTTAGAAGTGTAAATTTGGATGTAAGATGCCTGGAGAGATTAAGACGGGTGTTTTACAGGTGTACAAGATAACTGGTAGACAACTCCTTCTGGCTTTCATGTTTGATGTATACTTTTTGTATACCTTTTGTATACTTTTTGTATACCTTTTAAGTTTTACTTACATAAGCCTGGTAAAGATAGCTGGCAGACAACTCCTTCTGGATCTGGGCCACCAAGAGATCGTTGATGTTGTTTTCATAATTCTGGCGTACCGTGGCGACAAACTCTAGATGACAGAGAGGTGGGTGATTTTATATATATATGTATATATATATATATATATATATATATATATATATATATATATATATATATATATATATATATATATATATATATATATATGTGTGTGTGTGTGTGTGTGTATTAAAAGGACTTATCTTTCATTTATATTGTAGTTACGTTCTGTTCGCAAGCATATATAAGTGTGCATACATATTATATTCAAATATGCTTGCGTATTTATATTAGACCCTACATTTATAAAATAGTATCCTAATAATTGATAGTTGTTTTTGCAGGCAGGTTTTTAAAAACAAATGTAAACCACAAGTCAAATGACGCTCATAGCTGGCTTGTGTTTCGCATGTTTATGACGACTCTATTAAGTGGTATTACCCGTGTTTCAAAATAACATCCAGTTAATCTGAGGCTCTTGTCAACACTGGGCCTACCCCAGATGACCTTACTTACGAGTTCAGTAAAAAGGTTTTTATATATTTATATTTTTTAAAACGGAACTACTCCAATCTACTCACCCTTAGCCGAGACGATGCTCGTGCAGACCAGCGCCAAGAAAATTACAGACTTCATTTTTTTCTTGCGGTACAGATGGGTTGATCTACTGACTGGCAAGGATAATGACGTGTGATAAAAGGTGAAAGCGGATTTATCTCCCTGTGTCAGTCTGACTATTTTGATGGAGTTATCTCTGACGGCTCGCTGATTAGATTTCATCTAAATTACCCTACACAACAATTAACCCGTGGGCCCTGTAAGGGGTTAATTAAATGTTATTTAATTAATGTATTAAAATTTCGAGTTGTTAAAACTACAGATCGAGTAATTTATTTTTATTTATTTTTATTTTAAATATGTCTAGTCTCTTGTGGCTTTGGTTGATGAAATCAAATCTCTTATTCTAGGAAACGTGTCTCGTACGAGCAAGCGGTGGAATGATGAACAGCGTTTCTTCCAGACTTTTTTCTCCGGGGGGGCACTTGAAATTTTCGGGAGGGGGGGGCGGAACCCCCCCCCCCCCCCGCCCCCCCCCCCCCCCCCCCCCCCCCCACCGAAGAGATGCCTGGAAGAAACTCCAATAATGGCCGCCATTAATAAAGCCCCTTCAAATACACGAAAAATCTGGTAAATTTATTACATTAACCGAGTTCAATCGTCAGACATTTTTTTGCTAGATCCCCTAAAAATATTGTTAGAACCATTTGAAACAAAGCTCTATCGATGGTTATACATAGCAAAGTTGTATCGCTGACTGTACATCCCTTTAGATTGGGTAGACCTAGTTACCGAGATCAGGTGTACTTTGAGTGTTACAGGATAGGATGTTACAGCTTTCATCTACACGACACTTTATTTAAAGGTCCCCAAACTCATTCAATGGTACTTGATTGTCAGTCACCACCACCATCCAACAACAATAGCTTCGTTACGACCAACAATTATCGAAACTTAATCAAAACATTAATCCTCAGATATTTTTTTTTAATTACCAAACGGTAGATTGTCCTACAAAGTTACAAATAAATATTTTTGGTTCACTTTTCATCTCTATGACAGTGGGTAGATGAACTCTAAATGTTTGTAGGCGTTCGAGGTTATCTTGCAGCCAATTGCCAGCACATGGTGATGATAAAGCGGGATGGTCACTCACCTAAAACCATGTGAGTCATCCCCCTTTTGCCTCCAGGTTTCCTATAAAACTTTTTATAAGCGACTGAAACATTTTCTCCGTGTCTTGTCTTCCATTTCAGTTTTACGTTAGGTAACAATCAGCCAGTTGTCAACCAGCTTTGAAATGCATAAATACAGTATGATCACAAAAAATGGCAACTATAATTCAAATTGTAATTAAGATGATAATTACAAAAAAATGTCATTTTGTAGTAGATCTAGAAGCAGCAATCGACTTTAGATGTAGGTTTTTTGACATCAATGCCATCATTCAACAGTAAGTTACTTGTAAAACAGACTGTTTTATTTAGATTCTTTGTGACATTTTGCATTAGGTCTATTTTTGTACTAGGTGAATGTAATAAGTGTTTCTACAAAAGTTAACATTTGTAATTATTATATCGGTGAGACCTATAGTACGGTGACCTTTGGGCAAGTTTGAGTTTGATAAATGATTTCAATCAAGGTTTTTTGGATATCATATATCACAAATTATCAGTCACATTAGCTGAGATAAAACCGTGTCGACCTTTATGGTGTGTTATATCATCATACCTTTGTCTTTTATATATCACAATGGTTCTCATGTTTTCGTAACACTTGTCCCTTTGGCTTTAGTTGTTAAAATTCACTATGTAATAGTTGAATACACATGGACGATTGTATGTAGGCTAATGTGTATACAAGAAGTACAAGCCTTTTAAAACTTGCTGATTAAACAATGCGCAATGCCTTGCTTCAATTTTTTTTTTTGGCGGTCTTTTTAAATAGATTTTTGCCTTTATGTTTGTTGAAAATGTTGAAATTCTATGCACATTGATACCATGGTATGGCTGGTTACAGAGAGCGTGTATAATGGGTATGTTTGGCAACGATTAAAATATCAACTTACAAATTCTAATGCATAAAAGTATGCTGCAAGAAAAACTAAAGAAAGAACGCTACGTTTGTAATTCAAGTTGTCTGAGGTGGGCTTATGAAGCAAGCAAAGTAAATGTAAAACAAAAACAATTATTGACTTGCTTTAAAAATTCGTAAGATTTATTATTTTAAATTTGCATTTATATTTTTATTTCATTTCTGGCATAGAGAGAATTTGTCAATAAAAAATGAACTAGTTTCTGTTTTCTGTTGTTAAACGTCAAGAGTTGTTGTACACAGGGAAAAGGAATCAAAAGTCATTGTTTTTACTAAATGGAGATGTCTCCTGTATACTTGTATATCTGTGTATACTTTATAAATGAGCACCATGTATATCTGTATACCTCTGTGTACTGTATATCTATGTATACTGACCATCCTGTAGCCACATTGTATACAGTATACCTGTTTATATTGTATATTGTATACCTGTAAATACTGTATATACTTTGCACCTGTATTTGTTGTATTCCTGTGTATACTGTATGCCTGTGTATGTTTATACGATATACTTATGCCTGAGTATACAGTATACTGTATGTTTATTACGCATATGTATATTGTTTGCCTGACTATACTGTATGCCTGCGAATACTATATATACCTATGTACACTGTATACACCGTATACCTTTACTATAAAGTATTTACCAACATCCAACAACTGTGGCCTAATGCCTACGACAATTCCACTCTGTCACGTGAGCAGTGCCTAATACAACGTGATCTGCCCAGTCTCGCGAGACCCCTGGAGGAAGTCGCCTCTGCTGACGTGCTCAGCAAGAGTGCGAGTGAGAGGAGGTGGGAGCGAGAGGGTTAATGCCTTGTATTTTACACTACAGCACGTGAGAGGAGGTGGGAGCGAGGGGGTTAAAGTGTTGTACTTTACACAACGGCCTCGCCTTGACAGGATCTGTCGCTGGGTTCACAATTTAACGATTATTATATTTGGCTTAAACTCTTCTGTTATTAGGCCTGTACTTTTTGCCCTTTTTGCTAATGTAGATCAGTTTTAAGATTTTTTTTTAAATGGTCAGTGTAGTAGCGAGATTATTCAGTAGAGGAAGGAATAATTCTATTAACCTACAATAACACAACAATACCACAATCTCACTACAATACCACAACAATACTACAACAATTTCCACAACAATACCACAATATCACTACAATAACACCACAATACCATTACAATACCACTACAAACTACAACAGTACCACAAAAATACCACAAAATTAATACAATATCACAACAAAACCACAACTCACCATTATTAGCACTCCAATACCACTCCAATACCACAACATTACCACAACAATAACACGACAATACAACAACGATACCATAACACCAATACAACAAATATCCGACAACAATTCCACAACAATAACACAACAAAACCTCAACAACACTGCAACAAAAACATAAAAATACCACAACAAAAATCAGCTTCATCACACCGTTTGGTAAAGCTACAAAAAGTATAACCTCAGCTTTTAAACCAACCGTTAACTTTAACCTCACGTTATTTATTATGGTGTGAATCGGGCTAGGACAGAAAGTAAACATAAACAGCGCCATTGTTTGTCAAGATCACTGAACGAGTGTTGACTTGAAGGTCTCATCCTTGGGCTCGCTGGAGAGGTGACACGGTGCAGGGGGAGTAGGGGGTGATGGATGTCGTCTGGTTATACACTACTGTCCTGTCTGGTTATACACTACTGTCTGGTTATACACTACTGTCCTGTCTGGTTATACACTACTGTCATGTCTAGTTATACATTACTGTCATGTCTGGTTATACATTACTGTCCTGTCTGGTTATACACTACTGCCATGTCTGGTTATAGACCTACACTACTGTCCTGTCTGGTTATACACTACTGTCCTGTCTGGTTATACACTACTGTCCTGTCTGGTTATACACTACTGTCCTGTCTGGTTATACACTACTGTCCTGTCTGGTTATACACTACTGTCTGGTTATACACTACTGTCCTGTCTGGTTATAGATTACTTTCCTATCTTTATTTGCTATCTGTACCTTTGTCTTGTTAAAATAACAATATAAGCCTATCAACTCTGGGCCAATCATATTTCTAAAAGTAGGTTGAAGTTTTTAAAATTACGGTTAGTTTAAAATAAACAGACTAAGGCATACAACTCATGCCACTTATTACAGACTAGTTTTATAAAACTTGCTGCATGCATATTCGGCTGAAAATATTTTAAACATATTTGATTACCGTTTTTGACAGATATGAAGCGTGTTGTTCAATAATGTGGTTGTAATCGATATCTGCACACGTCTTGTCTACAAGTGATGTTAGATAGCGTTAGTCTTTGTGATGATTAGCAAACAGTTTGAGATTTATATCTTAATACTGAAAGGGCATGGGGGGGGGTGACTTCTACAATCGGGAAGTGTTGTTTATTTAAAGTTTTAGTTATATTTTAATTCAGGTGAGGAAGCCACTTTTGGGAATTTGCTTTTGAAAATGAACAATTGAGAATTGAGTTACAATTGATTTTCTGATACTAGAAACGTTAATTAATATTACGAATTGGAATTTCTTTTTAAAAAAATATGACACTTCTTTTCTTGGCTAGTAGGCTACAGGTTTTGCATAGAACTTCTGTTTTTTAAATAAATCCTGCGTGAAAATGTATCGATTTTATAAGACAATCTCATTTTCTGCAAGAATAATTTCTCTTGCTTAAAAAAAATCAGCTCGTTACTAAGCGAAAAAACGTCCATAATTATTCCATTACATTTTTCTTGACAGAAAGGCTTTTGCCTGCGTGTTAGTTTAATTGTATTCTGGTTCGTCGTTTTTCTTCATTGAAAAAATGGGAAAGCTCTGTTTTCCCGTATAAAATGTGTCCTTATGGTCATGTCGAACTAAATCATCATAATTTTTTTCTTTTCATTCATTGATGAACATAGGGCCTCTATCAACGCTTTCCATTCTCCACCGTCTGCTGCCACTCTTTTCAGCTGCTCCCAATCCCTCCCTATCCTTTAGACCTCCTCCAGCACACTACGTCGCCATGTCTTTCTGTGTGGACTCCTGCGTCGTCTCCCCTGAGGGATCAACTCCAGGGTCTGACTGGCTCCTGGCTCTATTGCCAGCGTCCTTCCTAAACGTGTGCCCAATCCATCGTCATGTCCTGTCCATCATCTGCCTATTCTATTGTTTCCAGAGTTTCTTCCCTGCATCTCTTCGGGCCCCCCGAAGAAAGTCTACCCCCCCCCCCCCCCGAAATTTCAAGTGTCCGCCTCCCCTAGGGGAAAAACCTCTTGAAGAAACACTGATTGTTTTCTGTCCGCACATCTCCCATAGTTTTGTGTTTTCTAGCTTGTCTCGCCATTTTATTTTTAACATATATCTTTGTCACCTATTTAAAAAGTTTTGGATTCTTGTTGTTGTTGGCTCTGTGGTTCTCCATGTCTCTGGGCAGTAGAGCGGGACTGCTTAAACGTTGGTCCAGCTATAGACTAGGTCTAAAAATAACCTCGCTACAAGACATGACACATATGTCTTCAAACGAGCCGGGTTGGTACTTTAAATAATGAGACACCAGACGTCAAGATCAATTAATCCAGTCCTGGTTTGATCAGGGCTCCTGTCTGACCATCTGCTCCAGGGAAGGGGGGGGGGTGGATTTGAAACTTTGGGGGGGAGGGGGTAAAGGATATGTTTTCTATTTTTAAAAAAAATTCTGTTTCGCCCGAAAAGATGCCTGAAAGAAACACTGGATTTGATATAACATACTAGTACAAGTTGATGCGCCTACAGCTGAGTGTAGGCCCTACATGACTGCACCAAATAAATAAAACATCGTATATTTTGTCTGCAACACAAACCCTCTGGTATATTTTGTCTGCAACACAAACCCTCTGGTATATTTTGTCTGCAACACAAACCCTCTGGTATATTTTGTCTTCAACACAAACCCTCTGGTATATTTTGTCTGCAACACAACACTTTACGCCATTTTAGTTTTTAAGCATGCAGCGAACGAGTAAGGAGTACGTTACTCTCGCTGAGTTCAACATACACTGGACATAAAGATATTTAACCCCATCTCCGACTTGCATCTATTGATTTGTTAACTAATCAACATCTTTGAACTGCAGGTCAATAGTTTAGTGTGAACATAGATGTCTAGTTAGCAATTTTTTAACTTGATACTATTATTTTTAAAAGTGATGAGGGTATAGTTATAAAATTTTCAAGTATGGTTAAAAAATGTATGAAATATGGATTTTTTATATTCGATAGGTAGGCATACACACCTACGTGTTCATATTCACGTTGTGTGTTTTTTTTTGTATTATGATATATCAGTAATGGCTCGTATCGCAAAAGTAACTTTTTATATTTTTGTTGTTATGCTAGTTGTGACCTTCAGAAGTTTGATGTACAAGTTCTTTTATTGGAATTCGATTTCTTCAAACAGTTTGTACAGCTCGTTGTTAGATAAAGGATATGTGACAGACGTATCTAGAGAAGGGTTAATTCGAGAAGAGACGGTGGACCACCTCATAGACAGAATGGCCGCCATCTTGGCTGAAAAACTCGACCGATTCGCCGAGAAGGGGGCGTCGGGCGGCCGCATCACGTGCATCAACGAAGAGGTGATAGGAAACAGCTGCGAGCTCAGCTCGTGCCTCCGGCTCCAGCTCCCTACGGCTCCCAGAGCCCGCGTTGAGCAGCTCCTGAAGCCGGATAACCTGCGTCTTGAAGCCAAATGGAAAGGTGGATTAGAACAAATGCGCCACCAACTTCCGGGGAATTACGACGTCATCATCGTTTCCGCTGTGTCCTCGGGCCACTACGAGGAAGCCCGAAACTTAATTATAAACTTGCATCTCAACGTATTCCCATTTTTGGCTAATTTCACTTTCGTTGTATATAACCTTGGGCTAACCCCTGCTCAACTTGTGCACCTATCTCAAATATGCAGGTGCAATATTATCAATTTCCCATGGGAAAAATTTCCAGATTTTTTTTCTATCCATCAATGCCACACATGGAAACCTGTGATGCTAAAAGCCCACATAACGCAGGCTAATTTAATTCTATGGCTCGACTCATCTATACGGTTTCGCCGTGACCCGGAAGGACTAAATAATATACTGGCGACGACGAGAAAGCTGGGTATCCAAGCAGGGCGGATTACAGCCTCACTATCACACCTGACTCTACCAAACATGTTTCATTTTTTCGGTGACGAGGCGTGTGCTTACCTCCCTTACATGAGCTCTCTCACTTCTATGGTCATTGTCCACAATGAGGAATTCGTCCAACGGATGATTCTAGAACCATGGGCGGCGTGTGCTTTGAGCGGGAAATGTATGTGTCCGCAGGGCGTTAAAAATTTAACGGACATCGGAATCAGCTGTCACCGGCAACATGGGACTTATTTTTACGGCGTGTGTCACCGCTTTGATCAGTCCGCGCTGAGCATAATCGGGACTAAATTATACCAGGAATTCGCTGGGAATATATTTTCTGATGATATTATGGCGCTTCTTGACGTCACTCACGATTATAAAACCAGTTAAAGGGGCGGGTTTAAAAAATAAAAATAATTTAAAAACAAAACTGGCTTGGTTTTATTCTCACTTATTTTATGGAGATTTGGACATGAAGGGGTGAATCAGGTGCTGGATCTGAAATAGTAATGTTAGGCTAGGCTGTATCCCAGGGGCGGAACTACAGGGGGGGGGGCAGGCCATTTAGGGGCCCACAGCCGACCATAATCAAATTTTTAATAGTTAAAAAAAAATTATTTTCCTGTAAAAAAAAAACAGATCTACTACAGTAGTGATGTGCTACAGTAGCTAACACACGCTGTCTCGTAAAGGAAAAAATGTATAGCTACATGAGTTGTAGTGTGAAAGATAGGCAAACGTTCGAACCACTTCCATGCCTTATTTCCCTTTTTTAAAAAGGCAAATATGTGTGCTCTTAATTAAGAGACTTTTTTTGCACTAAACAAATTAAAAAGCAATTACTTCTCTTAAATATTATTTTTTAAAAATACATAATAAAGAATGGCATAGTATAAAAAGGAAAATATTAAAAACTAATAAAATAAATTTTAAAAAAAAGAGATTTTCAAAACGCCATATTACACCAACAGTCAAGCAAAACCCGCGAAATGATGAGCTTCTGCGACCGACTTGTACCATCGACGTAGAGGACATGACCTTATGGACATACCATCGACGTAGAAGACATGACCTTATGGACATACCATCGACGTAGAGGACATGACCTTATGGACATACCATCGACGTAGAGGACATGACCTGGACATACCATGACGTAGAGGACATGACCTTATGGACATACCATGACGTAGAGGACATGACCTTATGGACATACCATCGACGTAGAGGACATGACCTTATGGACATACCATCGACGTAGAGGACATGACCTTATGGACATACCATCGACGTAGAGGACATGACCTTACGGACATACCATCGACGTAGAGGACATGACCTGGACATACCATGACGTAGAGGACATGACCTTACGGACATACCATCGACGTAGAGGACATGACCTTATGGACATACCATCGACGTAGAGGACATGACCTTATGGACATACCATCGACGTAGAGGACATGACCTTATGGACATACCATCGACGTAGAGGACATGACCTTATGGACATACCATCGACGTAGAGGACATGACTTTATGGACATACCATCGACGTAGAGGACATGACCTGGACATACCATGACGTAGAGGACATGACCTTACGGACATACCATCGACGTAGAGGACATGACCTTATGGACATACCATCGACGTAGAGGACATGACCTTATGGACATACCATCGACGTAGAGGACATGACCTTGTGGACATACCATCGACGTAGAGGACATGACCTTATGGACATACCATCGACGTAAAGGACATGACCTTATGGACATACCATCGACGTAGAGGACATGACCTTATGGACATACCATCGACGTAAAGGACATGACCTTATGGACATACCAAGCAGTCATGCAACCGCTAGTACCCCCCCTCCCTTCTTTGGAAAAAAAATGTGCAGGGCCAGGTAAGGAGCCAAACCCGCTCCCATTATTTTGTTCTCCAACTACACTTAAAACACCTACGCATACAATTTTATTTTTGATGTATTAAGATCTTAAGAACTAATCATATAGAAGCTATTCAGTCTTTATTCTAGCTGCTTTGTTCCCGAATAGAAAGCCATCAAGTAATTCTAGAGTCAGGCAGGAAGCCAGGATTGTCTCCCTGTATTTCCACCTCCATCCTTGATACAATTTATCACATTATGTTTCTCTATGTTATATGTGTTGCCTTACTTGAATTTTCTGTATTTATGTTGATATTCTGATTTTTTAAAAAAAAGAGTGTAGTAGGTAATAAGTATAACTGAATAGAGTGAATGATACTTCTTCTTTTTAACAAAATAAAAATGTACATTATAATTATTGTCCCGCCCTTCTAATTATAGGCCTACATGCTCTATTTCAGAAAAATCCCAACCCCTACCTAAACCAGATCAACATTTTACACAGACAGCCTTTTTGTGTATTCCCTTTCTCCTTGGGGGTCATCCATAAATGACGTCACGCTTTTTTTGACGATTTTTACCTCCCCCCCCCTCCCCTCCGTCACACGTCGTCACAAAAAGCCAGACCCCCCTAAAATGACGTCACACCTCAACCTACAACCCCCCCCCCCTCAAAATTGCAGATGATTTTTTTTTAAAACATCGATATTTTTCCAAAATCTTGTCTAAACTATTATAATTTATTAAAAACAGTTATCTAAAACGCGAAATAACGTCTAAAATTCGTTTTCTAACATTGCTTTTTTATAATGCAAAAATGTGACGTCGTAACATCTGAACCCCCCCCCCCCCCTCCCTCTCATCACACATCGTCACAAAATTACGGACCCCCCCCCCCTCCCCCCTACGAGTGTGACGTCATTTATGGATGACCCCTTACCGCCCCACACTCTCCCCTAAAAACCCAATTTCGCTGTGTTTTCGTTTACTTTCAGGAAGAACAGTTTGCTCGAGTAAACGTAATTAAAACTCCCCAACATCCTTAACAATATGTATGTATATGTATATTTATGTACGAAAGACAATAGGATAGTTGTAAATTGTAAACCTACACCAGTCCTCACATGTCGAATGATGAACAAAGTAATGTAACAGCGGACACCCTTGTGACAACGTTGAGGATCGCTGATAAAGATTAGAAAACTGAGACATAATAAAGAGAGAAAGACAAAAATGACACTGTTTATTTAATGTCTTTTTCGCCCTCAGATGTAAACTATTATAATTATATCCTGATTATTATTCTACCAGTAGATAAAATGTACTGTTATCATTACTGGCCATAATGGAACGCACCAGCTACATTCGTATTGAATTTGTTATACTACGTCTATGTCTTTCATCTTTAATTATAAATATTAAAATAAAAATTAATTAATTAATTAATACATCATAAATATTTAGATAAATAGCTACCTTGTTGTTTCTCATAACAGTTACTTCCCATTCTTAAATTTCAAAAGAATAAGAAACATAATCCATATTTTGTTATTACTAAATTTTAAACTGTATTTTATAAATGATTGGAAACATGCGGATTGTTTTTTTTTCTATATTATTTAACTAGTTTGTGCACAACTTCTATGGTGTGTAGTATTTAATATTTCATATTATTTTAAATTATGATTATTTCACTTTTTTTTATAAAACTGTAACCTTTAAATACTGTAGTTTTTATTTTGTAGACCAGCAAAACCTTAGCTTAATCAATGTTGCGGTGGTGCATGAAGTGCTGGTATAATTTTTTTCGTGAACAAATCACTTCAGAAATAAATAAATAATTACATTATTTCATTTTCAAAACTAAAAAAGTATTATACTGTAGAGAAAAACAATATCATGTTGAAAATAATATGAACAACATATGTCATAAAGGAAAGTGAACTATTGCCAATAACAAAAGAACATAAATAAGCTCCCAAATTCAACTTCTACCAACATTAATACCATGCATGTGTTTTGAAGTCCTAGATGTAACCGTTCTAATTATTACATTTCTTTTTATCTGTAACATACTGTATTCATATGTATTGTCTTCGGAGACTATCGTGTGTGAATGCTGGACACCTGGCCAACTTAAGTGAATGCGTGAGCGATCAGTCATTATATTTATATTTCATGATTTTTGTATATCGCTTACTGACTGGAGTGAGAGAATATGGGCTGTATAGAAGTTTGCTGAATGTGGTGTTCGGGAGCGACCATAGACAGAGGCGTAGCGAGGGGGGGGCGGGGACATATGTCCCCGGGCGCCGACCTTAGGGGGGGGGCACCAAATTGAAAGTTTGGGGGGGGGGTGCAAATGAAAAGTTCGAGTGGGGGTGCAAATCGAAAGTTTGAGGGGGTGCAAATGAAAAGTTCGAGGGGGGGGGGGGGGTGCAAATCGAAAGTTTGTCCCCGGGCGCCGGGAAGGGTCGCTACGCCTCTGACCATAGACGAATACGTATCGTGATTATGCCGAAAACCGTGTGAATGATGGTGTGCTCAAATGTATTTTTTAAACTATAAGCTATAACGCTTGCCCACAGTTTTTTTCTGCCATATTATATTTCATTGTGTATATGATGGCGATACACTGTTCATTCATAGATATTCTTCTCCTGTAAACAAAGTTGTCAAAATATGAAAAAAATAATAATAGCACTCACACAAATGATGTGTTGTTGTAACATGTTTTAATTAAAAATAAAAACTAAGAATTGTAAATTTTTTCAAATTTTGAATAAGCCCGTGTTGAGTATTAAGTTTATATATATATATATATATATATATATATATATATATATATATATATATATATATATATATATATATATATATATATGGGTCCCAAAACATTTTTTTGCGGGGTGGCCCTTTTTTCTAGTTCCGCCACTGCTGTATCCGATGGGCGTGCATCATCAATGTCACATTTTTGTTTTATATAAAAAAAAAGTAAAACAAGTACTAAGTAAGGTTCCCTTTTCTAACCTGATTTTCTTCCATTCATCTCTTCGATCCCGCAAATTTCAAGTGCCCCCTACCCCGGAGAAAAAAAGTCTGGAAGAAACCCAGCTCGGCATGTGTTATATACTAGGCCTAATGGCCTATACTGATTATGCACAATCCTGTATGCCATCTAAAGTAATCAATTATCTTAAGTTTAGAGTTTATTTTCGTCCGCCGCCCGATTAGACTAAATAGAAAAATATATAGAAAATATCCTACTTTAACTAATTAACTAGAGTCCACTCCCCCGGGAGTCCACATCCTGCACGTTCGTGCCCGCATCCGGGATTGGTTGTCTCAAAGAAACCAACCCTGATTGGCAGCACTAGTTCCTATAAATAAACATGTACCATAAAATATATGTTTAAAAACACACTAATGCGTTTAGCTACTTTTTAAACTAGAGAGACATCAATTTTACAGTATAGGCAACCAAAGGGGAGTAAGTATCATAAACAGATCAGATCCTGAAATTGCTCATCTTGGTAAAAATAACCTAGTCATTCAAAGAAAAATATTATAGTCCGTAACAATTAGCTGGGGAGGGGGAGGTGTTTAAGATCTTAAATGAGTACTAGAACACAAAGAAAAGACAGGTATATTTGCATATTATTGTTGGCAATAAGGTAGAAACACCTAGAAACACCCCCGTGTCTGAATCCAAGATATCAAGAAATACTTTCAACATATTGACAGAATATTGTTTTTGATTTCAGCTTTTAAAAAATATGAAATGGTTTTGATCAGTGTTTCTTCCAGACTTTTTTCTCCGGGGGGGGGGGGGGGGGGGGGCACTTGAAATTTTCGGGGGGGGGGGGGGCGCGGTAGACTTTCTTCGGGGGGGGGGGGGGCACTGTTAAAATTATATATTTTCTATATAAATTACATACATTTTATTTCGTTCGGGTAGATTTTTTTTGCCCCCCCCCCCCCCCCCCCCCCCCGAAGAGATGCCTGGAAGAAACTCTGGTTTTGATTCAATTTTTTTTATGGTCTAATAACAAGTTTACCAGTACAAGTGGCGTGGGTAGGGTTTTTTATACCCCATCACCACACCCCCATGGATCCCCAAAAACTGAAATTATCTCACATTAAGATACAGCTATGGGCAATGGTCTGTTAGGGTCACTTCACTTTAACAATGCAAATAGCACAACTTTATGTTTTTAAACTTGTGGACATATAATTATTATAATATGTGTGCGTGTTGTGTATTTAAACCCCTCTCCCACATGGCTAAATCCTGGTCAGTGTTACTGTCCAGTAGACATTCAAAAGAGCAACAGTACATGTATTTTTAATTCTACCCAGCAAATTAAATACACTGCATAACAAAGCTAAGTAGAGGCCTTATAGTTTAGTTAGAGACTTAAAAACATGAGTCAACTTGATGCTATATGAAATAGGTTGGATGATTTTGATCTGACCATACATTACACCAGAAGACTCATTAATTAATATATAATTCTGGCTATGAGTATTAACTTTACCTTCTTAACGCTTAAAACATAATTATTCCCCTTTTGTAAAAATAATCACATGAAATTCAAAGAAAACAGTACTAAAGAATAAACAAACACTCAAACAATAAAAAAATATAAACATATATTGATTTAAAAAACTGTGTTTTAAACCTTTTTACGTCCATTAACAGTTGACAAACAGGAAATTAGTAAAAAAAATTATTTTACACAGGCAAGGGTTTAAGAAAAACTGCATGTTTTAATTAATTAACACATGATAAAATTTACATTATGAATAATGATTAAGACAACAATTTTAAACACAAAAAAAAAACATATTAATTACATAAACTGTAACATGTTAAAATCAATTACTTGAAATATGATATTTACATATTTACACAAGATTGCAAAATTATGTTTTTCCGTATCAGTGAGGTGTAAAATGTCGAGATTTGTAAAAATCTCTATTTTTTTTTTGCACGATTACAAGACTTTCTCTATACTTCGTATATACGAGAAAGTAACAAGACCCTTTAAATTGTTTAACAAAACTATTAGGCTGGACAATTTTAAGTTGCTTTGGTTTGAACAACCAGCCTTAGATTGTGTTAAACACCACATGACTCAAACAGTTACTGGTGATATTCAGAACATCCTAGCCAGTTAAAGGGGGTATTATATTTTTTTTAACTGGCTTGGTGTGTTATTCTTACTTCAACAATTACAAATTAGTAGACCAACATTATTTTTTCTTAAACTTAAATGTAATTTAATAATATTCATATTGATTGCCAATGACATTTTAAATTTTCATTAAAGACATATTTTTGTTTGCCTTGTCCTAAATGGAAATTAAGCATCAGGTCCATAAATATAACAAAATTAATGTTATGCTTTCGCACGGCTGCCTATGATTTAAAAAAAAAATCTTTTATGAGGACTAAAAAGCAAATCAAAATCTCATGAAGGGAAATTATAAACAGTGCCCATGCCTTCCACCTCTATCATTTCTATAGTATATTTCCTATTGCAACGACAGTCTGTGCCACACTTTGGAGAGGTACAACGAGGACAGGGAAAATGGCAGCCAGGACAATCCTTTTCCAGACAATCACAGATGTCTATTGATGTCTCCAAGAAGACTCCTTTGTCGTCATACAGCTGATTTTTTCTTGACCTATGACCAAATCAAGCATGTATTTTTAACTTTAAAACTACTGTAGTGGATTAGTGAACGATTGAAGGCAACACTTTAAATTGATGAAATATAAAATAAAATTGTCAATTTAATAAACAATTTATAAATATTTTGTCACTATTTATTAGTATGTGAATCTTAATCAATAAAATCTGCCAAATATAATTTATCCACATCAGTGGCATCTATAGGTCAGGTGACACCTGGTGTAGTAAGCTGGAGTGTTGTCCCCCCCCCCCCCCCCCCCACCCATTTCTGCAACAACTAAATGTTTTATGTACAGTGACAGTAAAGGCAATGTGGTGTCACCATGTACCTAATGAGGTATAGAACTTTACAAGCTATTAAACTAACTAAAAAATTAGCTATATTATTTTTGGTGTCACCCTCTTGCATGGGTGACTCAGTAGAGTCTGCACACACAAACCCCTGCCCCCTACGCCCACTGCCAGTTCCAAATTCAACAAGTTATTCATCTGGGTCTGTACCTGGACTGAATTTTGAGCTACAAAATATTGACGGTTGGTTAGTATAGTAGCATGACTGTGTAAAAATATAGTCTGAGTTGATGTGGAAATTCAAAGTGAAGGAATGTAAAAATAACTTCACTCACTCTTTAGTGTAGAGGCGCCGATTCATTTTTCTCATTTCTCGTTTTGACTTTTCTGGATCAAAGTCTGCCATAAAAGTGCCATTCTGGTCCAAACTCAATTTTCTTAATTCATGTCTGGTCAACTAATTTAAAAAAAAAAATGTAATCATTGTAAATTACCAACAATGTTTACAAATTTGATATATTATTATTTACCTGCACCCAGGGCAGAAAAATGTTTTTACCTTTCTAAAATTGCTGCTATAACTGGGATGGATAACCAATATAATTCAACTTTAGAAGTAATTTAAAGAAATCGAACTTACTAATACACAATTAAGTGAAAGTAATTCTTTAAATTAATATCTATAAAGAAAAGCTGTTTCTATTGTTTAAATTTTTTTTATTCTAAAAGAAAATTAGAGATAATGCACATTTTTATGTAACATAAATGAAGTGTTACAATGGTTTATCATTTTGTCATATGGGGTGGGATGGTGGTCAAGAGCTTTTTTTTGTTTAATTTTTTTTAACACAACTGCTACTTGTTTTGTGTTTACTTTCCCACCAAAGATCTGCAGAAAAATATCCTAATTAATGTAAAGTAAAGCCTGCATGATGCCTAAAACATGTGATAACACCTACTTCCTCAGGAGCTGTTGATTCATTCCCAGCTGTGCTTGTACTGTTAATGTCTAATCCCAATTTGGAGCTTCGAAAAGATGGCTCATTTTCGGCTGAATCACTAGATTCACTGTCATGAATGGCTATCACTTGTGCATCATTTAGTGAAGATTTACTGCTGCTGTTGGAGTTTGACTTTTCATAATCCATTTTTGAAAGAATAAATGTCAAGCATTCACCAACAATGGATTATAAGCTGTCTTACAATCACGAACTGAAATTTAAAAAGAAATGTAATGTATGTGTGGTGCCTAAGTAAAGTTGTTAAATTTGTTAAGGAACATTTTTATGTAATTGTAGGCCTGAATAAAATAATTATTAGGCCTAAAGTAAAATTTAAAATAATTAAAAAAAGGTAAATTGAGAATTAAATATGCAAACCCAAAATCAAAATTGTAAAATTAGAATATAGGCCTTACTGTAGACTATAGACCTAAGAAAAATCATTAAATTAAAAACAGATCTAGAATCTATTCTATAGGCCTATATATAATATATATATATATATATATATATATATATGTTACGGTCAAAGCCCGAAGTGCGGCCAAACCCCGGATTGGCCGGCCAATGCGCGGATTGGCCAGCTCTCTTGGCCAAAGCCCGAAGAACTTAGAACTAAGATCGTATTTCGTACATTGGCCGGCCAATGCGCGCACTGGCCGGGACGTACTGGCCAAAGTCCGAAGTGCTTAAACTTGACAGCGTATTTTGTACATTGGCCGGCCAATGCGCGCACTGGCCGGGATGTCCTGGCCAATGTTCTATCTAGACTAAGTTGTGATCGCGTTTTCATTATTCTGGGTGTGGTTTCATTGTGAGTAACGTATTGTTTAGCTCTTGTTTGTATAGCATCCATAAGGATGGAAAAAGAGCTCAAGAGAAAGTACAAAAATATCACCAAAGAAATCATTACTATGTATCTTCGGTTGTGCAAGCCTTGTCAGACAAAATTGTCTAAACCCAAGAAAGTTCTTGTTTCCAAACCTTTGATATTTAAAGAATTTAAAGAGATGCCAAGTAGATCTTATTGATATGCAAAGTAACCCAGAAGGCAAATACAAGTTTATACTCAGTTACCAGGATCATTTAACCAAGTTCATATTGTTGCGAGCTTTGGAAACCAAAAGAGCAGAAAAAGTTGCTTACCAGCTGCTGGATATCTTCACGACTATTGGTGCCCCAAGTGTGCTTCAATCCGATAATGGAAGATAATTTGTGAATCAAGTTATTTCTGAACTAAAGAACATGTGGCCTGAACTTAAACTAGTATACGGAAAACCAAGGCATAGCCAAAGCCAAGGTTCAGTCGAACGTGCCAACCTAGATGTTCAAAATATGATGATGACATGGATGCAAACAAATGAATCAGCTCATTGGACTGAGAGTCTCAAATTCATTCAATTTATGAAAAATCGTTCTTTTCATCAAGGAATCCAACAATCATCATACTAAGCCTTGTTTGGATGCAAAGCAAAAGTGGGACTTAGCACTTCAAATCTACCAAGAGAGGCTCTCAATAAAATAGTTACTGAGGAAGATCTTGAGAACATTGAACAAGAAATGGAGGTTGCCATTAATGCAACGACATCCTCAACTAACACATCTGCTGCCAGACCAGTTGCATGACAATAATGTGGCCAACAGATTCTGTATAGTTTGTGAAAAACCTTGTAGTGCAGCTCATTCTTGTGGATCCTGTGGCAACGATGTCCATGCTATTTGTGGAGTACCCAATGAAGCAGACGAAGGGTACGGAGGGAACATTACCTGCAGATTGTGTCACAACAAACAAGACATCATGGAACACAGGTCAGCAGCTCATACTGGCTTGCAAAATCAAGGTGCTAAGATGCTTAAAACATCAAATACAAAATTTAAAGATGGTGAAGTGGGTGACAATGTACGCAGTTGTCATGAGCGTCGAGGGCGGTTTCTACAAATTAGGAACGGAACATGGTGTTCTAAAACAACTGTATGCTAGAAGTGAGTTTTCAATTCTTCACGAAAAACTGCTCTTATTGTCGTCAGTTGGCACTGAGGAAAAATCACTACGAACCATTGCATCTTCACAATCATTGACTGGGGGCCAAGGCTACACTCGCTGCAATTGCACAACCAAGTGCACAACACATCGCTGCAAGTGTAAAAATAACAAGCTGCTATGTAATTCTAAATGCCATAAAAGTTCAACTTGTTCTAACAAATGATCCTTACGCCATTAAAAAACCCAAAATCTGCTCATGATTTTCTAATTCGGACTTTGGCCGGTCGTCCTTAGCCAGATGATCTTCTAATTAAGACTTTGGCCGGTCCACCATGGCCAGTCCGCGGACTGGCCGGCCAAAGGCCGAAATCAAGAGCTATTTCAGACTTTGGCCGGTCCACCATGGCCAGTCTGCGGATTGGCCGGCCAAAGGCCGAAATCAAGCAAAGTTTCGGACTTTGACCGACCTATGGGAGGCGATATTGGCCAATGCGCAGATTGGCCGGCCAATCCTAGCATTGGCCGACTTCGGGCTTTGACCGTAACATATATATAAATATATATATATATATATATATGCCCTATATATATTTATATATATATATACAGATACTATCTCTAATATATCTATTAGATAGATATAGATAGATATAGATATATACAGCCATATAGGCCTATTTATATTTAGGCCCTATACTATATATTTTAAAAAATATATATACGCCTATATATAGGCCCTCTACTCTATATATATATATGGCATGGGCCTATATGTAATTTTTTTCATTTTTTATCATTTTAGGTGGCCCTACGTAAAATCGGCAGAGACTAGTAATGTGAAAAAAGGTGACTCATTAAATTACTAAATTTTAGTAATTATTTCACATTTTTAGGAAGATTTTATCTTTTTAAATTACAAAAATGTTTCAAAGTTTCATTCGTGTACCTGTTTTGAAACAATTGTATTAAAACTTTTCAAAAGGGCCTAATAAATAATAAAGACTACTCTAGAGTACTCTAGAGACTAGGCATTAACTAAACTAATTAGTAATTACTCTTACTATTACTAGATCTATGTATTATGTAAACTACTTACAACTTATTAGATCTACCTAGTCCTACATCTACACCCGAAGACGTCCTAAGAAAGAATTAAGACAAGTTCTGGCCTAAATAAGTCTAAATTCAAATAATTTAGTAAATTACAAAATTAGTAGGCCTAAATTCCTGAATGAAAAATATGTGCATTTATTATAACTATTAACACAGTATGACATATGGGTAATCTATCGTTTTAGGTACGTTAAATCGTCCAAGGCTAGTAATGTCCGAAAAAGTTACCTCATTGTCAAGGCTTTAATAGAAGTATATTGTGAAATATTTGTGTCAAATATTATAGATAAATGAATAATAAACCTAAATCAATGGCTAAATATATCAATATATGCAAGAAATTAACTTTAAACAGCAGTGTTTGCGAGCAGGATTTGCTATATACTATATAAAAAGAGGCCATCTGTAAGTTATAGTGGCTTCCCCTGGATATTGCGCTATAACTCTACTATAAGTTTACAATAAAAAAAAATAAACAAGATGGCTGCTATAGTAAATGAGCATGGTTGCATCTGTTGGAAACATCGCTAGTCTTCATTCATTACTGAAAATTTCTAATTCAATTGTTTAAAAACAGGTACATAAATGAAACAAGGAAACATTTTTGTATTTTTCAAAACATAAATCCTCCTCAAAATGTCTATTAAATGTGAAATAATTATTAAAATTTAAGGAGTCACCTGTTTTTCACATTACTAGTCTACTACTAGATCTAGATCTAGAGTCGCGGGCGATTTTACTTTTACTCTTTTACGTACCTAAAACGATAGATTACCGACGTATAATATGAGTATGCCTTTATTACTTCATCATTCATATCAATTTAATCAATTATCATTCCTTTTATATAAAATTAAAAATTCAGCTTGCGATTGGCCTCACTCTCACTAAGTCACTAACCTAACTCTACCTACTTACTCGTAGATTCTACTCCTCTACCAACTGTCCGCGGCATAGGCCGGCATATCGGCCTAACACTACACTAAACACTTCACTACAGGCCTAACTTATCATAAAATCTAGTTATTCGGTTAATATTTTAACAGGTTGGCTAAAGTAGCTAATTTAGAATAGATTTATGGCATGGAAACTAGAATTTATATCTTTAAAAATCTCAAGCCCAAGACGCCTAAGAACTAAGAAGATTTAGTTATTTTAGGAGGCACTATCGTAACGCATTTCGAAAGTAGAAATAAGTAAAGTCTCATTCCCGAAACAGACCGAAACAAAAATAAAACGCATTAGGCCTAGATTATATTAAGATCTATTCTATCTCTAAAAACCTATACGCCTTTCTATACGAGTATATACTAATATAGATCTAGATATTCTATATCTAATAACAAGCTTTTCAAATGCACTAAAAAAGAAACATTTATTATCTTTAGCTATAATATTTACTAGTATTATATTTATGTAATAAACAATGACCGATGTAGTGTAGGTTACGATGAGAGGGCTGGTATTTCAATTATTCTGGCTGCGGTTTCATGTATTCCTCGACTCGTGTTTGCGTACGTTCAAATGTAGAAAAGATAACTGGTGTGGAAAAAACTAGATCTACGTTCTTTGGTAATTTGAATACAAAACTGCAAGAAAAATCAAATAATTGTTAATTCTCAGTAAAGGCAAGTCAGTGTGCTTTTTAGAGGAAATTAAATAAACAGGCTAAAGCATCGCAGACAAATTTGACTATCGACGACAAAAACATATAACGTTAGTCGTTAGTGAAGTTAAAAGGCGAAGAAAAAAATTACTCTACAAAAGAGCGGACGAAGCTTCTTACCGGCTGTTGGATGTCTCCACAAACATTGGTGGCACAATGCGCGCTTCAACAAAAAGAAATGCGTTGTTTTCATTGAGGAGTTCAGCGGTTGCCATTTGAAGTTTTTGTTTGGCAAAGGTTGGTCGGTCTTAATACTTCAAATCTACCCAGAGCGTTTGTTGATAAGTTAGTTACTGAGGAAGATGTTTAGAACCTTGAACAAAAATGGAGAATATATATGATATACGTGTATAACTCGACTTCCTCAGCTAACAAACCTAGCTGCTGCTGTGGCAGAAAGTCCAGTTCTGTGTAGTGTGTGTGGAAAAAAAATGCAGCCCATTTTTGTCAGAGGCGTATCTATGGGAGGACTGGTGGGGCGACCGCCAAGGGCGCCGAACCTAAGAGGGCGTCAAAATGGGTAGAAACAAATGAAAAAGCTTATTGTAATTTGAAATATTGAATTATACATATCCAAAGTTAAGAAAATAAACGGCTACAAATCTTTACACACTGATTTAACTGATATCTACACTAATTGTGTGGAACAAAAATAAAAACGGTTCGAGACAGTGACTGGTTTCCAACTAGTGGGGGGGGGGGGGGGGGCATATTTATAAGCACGAAAAACTATTGCCTATATATAAATATGACGGGGGGTGGGCGTAAAATCTGATAGTTCGTCCTGGACGCTGGATGGGGTCGCTAAGCATCTGGTTCTTGTGGATCTTGTGACAACGATGGCAACGTAATTCGTGAAAAAAAGTAATGGAACAGACGAAGGGCATGGAGGGAACATTACTTGCAGACTATGCCATAATAACTAAGCAACACATTATGAATAAGAGGTCAGCAGCGCATGCTAGTTTGCAAAACACAATGTGCTAATTAAGCTTTAAAAAAACAAACACGTAAACTCGATGGGGGGCGTGGGGGGGGGGGGGGAGTGCGGTCAGCACTGGATGACACTAAATCGAACAATTGCAAAAATTATTGCCAAATCAGTGTTTTATCCAGTTAACATTATAAAATAGTCGGTGAGAGGTATAGCATTAAAGTTAAAATGCAAAATATATAGATAGACACCCTCATTTCCCGCACTATGGAAAACCCATCATATATTGACGCCAATCACCATATATATATTATATATATATATTATATATATATATATATATATATATATATATATATATATATATATATATATATATATATATATATATATATGGCTTTAAACTCTCCCCTTCCCCGAACACCTGACTCTTACTCACAACCTGTTAGTACCAACATAATATTTAACTAGGCATATAATATTCTAAATATAGACTGAATTGGCCTACTTCGTTTGACCTATTTATTATTATTTGTTATCTTTAGATACAGTTCTTTTTAGAAAAAAAACAGAAGTAATAATATATACTAGATCTAGAATCTAGATCTATGTTACGGAAAAAAATAAGTTATTTTATAAACGTATTTTCAGTATTTAAAAAAAACCCACATAAAATAAAAATATTCGGTAAAACTCTTCCCTCTTTTATATAACTCCGTGTGTGTTGTGTAGACATAAGTGACCAACCACCGTCACTATTAGCCCGTTGTAAATAAACATGGCAGACAACAACAAACAGACATTATCAACAACAAGCAGGATGTTATTTCTGAAAACCCTAATTTTGCTTGTTTTGGTCCAAGCCATTAGCTGTGCAATATTTAAACATAATAATAAATATTCAAAGAAGCAAAAGTTGTACACCATTGAACTTGAAAACAACTTTTTAAAGACACAGAAAAAGGATTTCAAGCCCCACTCAAATTCACAGTCACACCATCATTTGCACACAAGAGATGCTGGTGCAGTTAAGCCAGAAATTCTGTTAAATAGAACTATTTTTAATGGAACTGAAAATTCAACACATGCGTATGTTCACTGGATTGGAAAGGGTGTTAGTGAGGTAGGGTGTCCTTCACAGTGAAGTCTCAACAAAGTCAATAATATTTAAATTTTATTATTTTATTTGGTAATCTATCGCTTTGGGCTTTAGGTATGTAAAATCGTCCGCGACTAGTAATGTGAAAAACAGGTGACTCCTTAAAATTTAATAATTATTTTACGTCTTTAGTAGTATTTATGTTTTGAAATTTACAAAAATGTTTCAAAGTTTCATGTAGGCCTACCTGTTTATAAAAATATAAACAAATGGATTCAAACTTTTCAGTAATAAATGAAGACTAGCGATGTTTTCATCAGATGCAACCATGCTTATTTACTGTAGCAGCCATCTTGTTTAAATTTTTTTGGTAAACTTAGGGGTCATCCATAAATGACGTCACGCTTTTTGGACAATTTTTACCCCCCCCCCCCCCTCACCTCCGCGACACATCGTCACAAAAAGCCAGACCCCCCCCCCCCCTAAAATGACGTCACACCTCAGCCTAAAACCCCCCTCAAAATTGCAGTTGAATTTTTCTTAAAACATCGATATTTTTCCTAAATCTTGTCTGAACTCTGTCAAAATAGAGTATTTTAATCAATTCCTATTGCAATTTTTTAAAACAGTTTTCTAAAACACATTACTTTTTTATAATGCAAAAGTGTGACGTCACAACATCTGAACCCCCCCCCCCCCCCTCCCACTCAGCACACACCGTCACAAAACTATTGATCCCCACCTCAGAGTGTGACGTCATTTATGGACGACCCCTTATAGCGGGAGATTCAGGGGTAGCCACTCTATTTTACAAATGGCTGCTGTTTATATAGCAAATCTTGCTTGCAAACGTCGCTGTTTAAAGTTAATTTCTGGCCTATCTATATATATAATTCTCTTCTGGGAGCCGTTAGAAAACAAGCTGCAAGCGCCTCCTTGCAGTCCCCTCTCTTTCTCTCTATCACTATCACTATCACTACCACCCCCACCCCACCCCCACATTGTCTGGTGAGTTGTGGTCACGCTAACTGTTTACAAAGCTAAATGTTTACAAATCGTAGAGCCGGGTTTCTATTAGGGGCAGATAATTTAGTTCGATTTTAAACTTACAGGAGGTAACTAAGAAATAACTAAGAGGAGGCTGCTTTCACGGGGGGGGGGGGGGGGGGGGGGGTGTAGGGTCGGGGTTAGGTGAAAGGGGGGGGGGGGGGTTAGTGTTTTAAAGCAAATAATTTCAGTGGCAGCATTGGTACTGTCGAATTCACAAATTACGAAATACTGAAAAGTAGAAAATAAAACAACTAAATAGCGGCGTATGATACGCTGCGGGTCGGCTTGTATGGATATATTTAGCCATAGATTTTGGTTTATTATTCAGTTATCTATAATATTAGACACAAATATATCACAATATAGTTCCATGAAAGCCTTGACAATGAGGTGACTTTTTCGTACATTAGACGCGGCCAATTTTATGTACCTAAAGCGATAGATTACCATTTATTTTAATATGTATTAAATAGATTAGACCAAGTTAGATCTAGGTCTAATATTTATATTTATTTAATATTAAATTTAATAATATTGAATAAATCATTTCATGATAAGTTGTCTAAGTTGAAAGTTGCTCACTTTGTTTTTGCAGTTTGTACTCTTCTTCTTCTTCTTTCTTAATTTTTAGTGTTGGAAAGGATTGAGCATTATTTACCAGAGGGTTTGAACTCGAGACTTTTTTTTTCGAATTTAGCCGACTCGACCACGCTTCCATCACAATTAAGTATTACGTGTCAACTGGTTATGCGCCATTTAGGCCATTGACTCCGATTTCAGCCTGCTTTTCTTTTTGGATTTGCTTCCATTGCCTTTGTTTAACCAAGAACAATCTACAAGGCAGCAGTTGTTTGATTTTGGAGTTGTCTCTCCTAGAAGAGTGGCTGTCCCCAGCTAACGAGCCTCATCTGCCCGAGGGTACGAACTCGGGACTTTTCGGTTTAGCAACCATGAGTTTTACCGACTCGACCACGACAACCCCAGTTTGTACTCTTAAAAACTCTTGTAGCAACTAGATCTAGATCTAGTACTATACTAGTATATAGACTAGTATATAGTATAAGCATAGATCTAGATTCTACACTACTTAGATCTACTACTTATTATATTAGAAAATTGATAGCAAATTAAATAGGTTACCACAGGAGGAATAAGCATAAGATTAAGTAGAAAACCTGGTCTTGAAATAATTGATTTAATTAATTTAATCACATTTTTTAATTAAAATTAAACTCTCATAAACATATATGGTGTAGGATTTTGTTTGAATATTGTAAATATGTGTGTATGGCTGATTAATAAGTCCCAAGCTAAAGAGCACTTTACTTTAAGATGACTTGCTTCAAGTTAAAAAGGATGGAAGTAATAGTTTAATATGTGCAAGATACAACCTGACATTACAAAGAAACATAATTAGTAAATTCATGTTGCAGAAATGTTTAATCCAATGTTTTACATTCAATTAAAAGGTGTCATAATACAATAAATGAAATGATTTTTGTACCCCCTTCTCACTTTTTTAACAATCTTAATACGATATGCCTATAATGGTCTACATTATTAATCTAATGAATATTCACCATTTTTATTTATTAATTTTTCAGAGAATTTTTGTTCTCACAATTAGACAAAACTATTCAACATCAGCTCGGCGTGTTGAAGAAAGTAAGCTTTGGAGGTATATATATCAATTTGCACATCCTTTTACATAACTAATTTGCTTTTTATTTTAATTGGCTTTAAATAATTTCTTTATTTCATGCTACATTTGCCAAATGTAGCCTTCATAATATATATTCAAGATTCAGTGTAACTTATGCATGATCTTAATACAGATCTGAGGATTATGGGTCAACTTTCAAAGAGGTCAAGTTGGCAGAAGGAGCAAAAATCTCATACATATATATATTTCCAAAAAATGAGAAAAAGGTAAATCTTTTAATAAAGCTATTTAACACTTACTTTTATAACCAAAATTTTATTATTAAATGTTTTGTTTTTTTTGTTGTTGTTGTTTTATAGTAGTTATTTACAATTTCATTTTCATGACATCTTTGCACCACGCTCACAATGCTTTTTTGTTTAAGAAGATAGCCTCTTTCTAGGAATAGAAGCAATTGCTTTAAGAACAAAGACACAATATAACTTGTAAAACAGAATAAATCTTTCTTATTACAATATCCATTACTTAATTTGTCAAGCTGCTGTTCACTGATGTCATGGCAAAGAAAATTTATGTAACAGAAGATGAGTTACAGACAAACAAATCATATAATGTTGATGTGGAACCTGATGAGATTTTAACACATCCCACTGATGAAAATAAAATCTTGCTCTACAGCCACACACAATTGAAGGTTGGTACTTGGTCTAAAAATACCTTTTTTAGGTTTTTAATAATTTTTTCCACAGTTTTTAAGGGTGTATCAATTTTGTTGTTTTATCAACGAAGATATTGGTAAAAGGTTGTGGTAGAAACTCATGTTAAAACCTTAGTATTAAAAAAACTGCTATCTAGTTTGAATACTTTTTCTTGGTCTAAACATTTTTTGTTTTTCAGTTGTATGCCTCAGTAGACTTTGGTGCTACCTGGACGTTATTGTCAGAAAATGTTCTGCCCAACTTTTTCTGGTCAGTTGGCTACTAGTTACAGATAGCTATTGCATATTTTATGCCCACATGTTGTAAAATTTAACTCTCTTATACTATTACTCACATATAGAATATAGTTCAATCTTGTATGAAATAACAGAAAGGCATATTATCCACATTAAAGATGAGAATACAATACTAAAAATTTTCTTTTAGGCCAATACTCAGTCACACAATGTTGTTTATAACTTATAGTATATTTTATTTTACAAGATTGTAATATTGTTTAAAGTAAAATCTAAATTACAATTCTCATTAAAGGGGTGAAGAAGGCTATGATAGTGACCCCAACACTGTGCACATGGAAGTGAAAGGAGCAAGTAGGTGTTAATTTAATTAACTGTGAAGATCTATTCAGTGGTTAGCTAGCAATAATTAACAACTTATGTTTATTGGTAGAAAATTTATAAATGTGCATATTGATATATTTATTGATTTTCCCTCTGGAATCAGTGCCAAATCAAGCATTTTACAAGTCTTGTCTTGTGCCTGACTGTAAACAAACAGCTAACCAACAACTTGGAGATGTTGGACCTTTCATGATCTGGAGTCTTGTGGTTAATAAAGAGTACATGCTTGTGCAGGTGAGGGCTTGTTTTTCCCATTGCACTTATTGTTAGTGTTGTTTTGAATTAGTGAAGCGTGAAAGTGTGGGCATAAAAATTCTATTGCATTTAAAACTTTACTTTTTCAACACTATTAACTAATCACTATCAATGTTTTAATGTTTATATTCAGCCTCGTTTAGTTAAAATAATTAAACAATCACACTTTTTCTTCTTTGATAGAATTAGCTATTCCTATTTTATTGCTAAGCAAGGTCTTCATCTCAAAAAAACATTTTCCCCAGTTTAATTTATATAGAAATTGAATATTTCAGAAAAGCAACTTGAATGGGTCACAAAGTTACTTGGCTGTTTCATACAAAAGAAAACCTTTTCAAAGAGCTTATTTCCCTAAAGACTTAAAAAGCTCAGTAAGTAAATACAATTGGGTTGTTTTTTTTTTAAATGCAATTCATTTGCCAGTATAAAGTATGTTTATATTATCACATGTCAAAACACACTTGTCATTTTCAATCATAACCAGGACTTTGTAGTGCTGAGCATGGATGATGGCCAGCTGTTTGTTGCTGTTAAACACGATGACTCTGTCAACCTTTATCTGTCTGACGCCACTGGACAATATTTTGTACTGAGCTTGGAGAATGTTTACCATGTTATGAAATTAAATTGGCTTGAAATTGATTTTCACGAGGTACATTTTTTTTTAGCTCTGTTCTTTTATAAGCTATTTTCACTTAATTGACTGTAGTAGTATTTTGCTTTTGTCAACAATGTGAATGCTGCTATTATGCACCCCATCTTCTGTCCCCACTTTATAAACCACTGCACAGAATGGTTCTCCTACAATAAAAAAAAGAATGTGTGTCATTATTTATCCACTATATGCAATTATTCTATTTGCAGAAACTTGTGAAAATAAGATAAAAATTGAAAATAAGATTAAATTTTGAAGTAAATCCAAGGCTGCATTATACAACATTGCTATTTGTCATGCTCGGACCCTTAAAATAAACTTATAAATCACATCACTACTCCATTGATGCTTATATAACATAAGAGCAATACTTGATGAACCATTAATGTTGCTAAAAATAAACAAATTCTAAACTTAAATCAATTTTTTAAGGTACAAGGCATGAATTGGACATTTCTTGTCAACAAAAAACTCACCAAATCAAACAGCACCTGGCAGACTTACATATCATACGATAAAGGAGGGAACTGGGCACCACTGATGGTTAATCAGTCATGCAAAGTGGTAGGCTGTTTTAGATTCAGTCATTTATTCAAACAAAATTAATTAATTTACTTAAACCTTCCTCCATGAAAAAACTGCAAAAAATTGTCACTTAATTTTTAAAATACCTTTTTTTTGGCTAAGAGTAAGATAGTTCATTGTTCAAACAAAAGGGAAATAAATCCAAAAATAATTTAATAAGTATAAGTGCAATGTATACATGTTATTATAATATGTTGAACCGCCTTTAAAATAATGTATACCATGCATCTGAAAAGGTTGAACAGTGTGCACTGAACCTTCAAGTCTCACAGACCAGCTACCTGACCACAGTGTACTCTCAGACTAATGCAATAGGAATTATTCTTGCTCATGGAACCTTGGGTACAAACTTGCCTAATCAAAGAGCTTATGTCTTTACCAGCAATGATGGAGGTGCTAATTGGATTCAGGCTGTTACAGACCAAAAGGTGAAGAGTTTTGTATTCAATACATTTGAAAAAAACCAAACATTATATCATCATATTACAATAACATTTTAAATTCCCAAAACTTTTTTTAAGGTTTTTTTTTCCAAATTTAGTGCAAAAAGCAATTTGGGTATTTAAAAGTACAATATTAATTTTAAAAGTTTTTATAATGTTTTCTATCTTACCTTTGTAGGAGCAGGTCAATGGGACTTTCCGCTTCAACATACTGGACCAGGGAAGTATCCTGACAGCCATCCCAGATGGTTTTCTTTCTGAAACCTACAGCACCACTCTCTAGTAAGTTGTTTATCATGTTGTATTGTTGTTATTTGTTGTATTTGTTAATAAAATATTTTTTTTTACCTCCTAGAGAAGCACCAATATCGCAATCATCACATTTAAACTTTTTTTTGTTCCAGTTACTCAACAGATCAAGGATATACATGGAAAGCAGGTAAATTTGATGACAAGGGATTGCTTGTAAAAGGCGTGCTGACAGAACCAGGTATCATGACAATGGTGGAAAGGTAAACATCTTTATCCCTAGGTTGTTTATGTCCATTTATATCATGATATGTCATATATAATCAAGGTATTTGTAATAAGGATATATTTTCTATTGTAGTAGTTGAGCTCTAAACAGTTAAATTTTTTTATTTCAGTGTTTTTGGTCATGAATCTAAAGGAAAACCATGGACCCTGATCAAAATGAACTTTACAGGGTTGCTGCCAAGGAAATGTGAGGACAAAGATTACACAACTTGGACACCACAAGATTATAATTCCGTGAGTTTTTTCTTAAGGCACAAGCAAAGAAAGCCATTCTGGGCAAAGTTACCTCAACCTTTCCATTCCATCATTTAAGATTTGTAAAAGAAAGCAATGTTTATACCTAGTAAATTAATTAATGCAGTAGGTGTAATTTTAGAAACTCAAACATTTTTGGAATGTCAAAGCAGAGATGATGCCTTTCATATTTTTACAAGATATCTCAGTAGCTCACATCTGGGTGTGAGTAGTTGGGCTTGTGCTTGTAACTCTACTTTGACCAATTTTTAACGCAGCTGTTTCTTTTAAACTTAGCATAGTATTAATAGATATTAATTTTCTGGGACAACTTAAGAATATTGAGTGTTCAGTCTAATTATAATAATTATTTATTAAAGTAGTCATTAAAATTTATTTTAAGATAACTGTATTCAAAAACAAAAGGGGAGATAAGAATAAATAGAAGCTATAACTACCAGCATTTTTATGTGACATGACTTATTTTAAGAACAAACAGAATGGAAAGATTAAATATGGTAGGGCCTACTAATTCAATTACTGATTGAAAAGGTTTCTGGGACTAAATGCATTTATATTTAATATTAAAGTTAAAGAAAACTAATTATAATGAAATTATAATATAGTAAATTAAAGTACCCTTTTAAACCTGATGATCCATGAGGCTGGTGAAGTAGATTTCATCTGTTTTTTAGTGACCTCAGTGAAGGGATTGTGTGGTTAGCACTATGCCCAGCCACCTGTACTTTGCCTAAATTGAATGAGCATTATACTGCCTAAAATTAACAATTACTTAGTGGAAAAAACCTTTTAATTTTTTGGGGAAAGTTGGCTTATCTTTTCAATTTTTTTAGGTTACTGAATAATTAAGAGTGAAGCACAAAAAGTGTCTCAGATTAATTTGGTTGACTGATTATTCATGAAGTTAAATTAAATTTCTGTCTTAGAAAACTGTAAGTAACTGCTCTCTTGGAAGTGTAGTGATATATAAAAGGCGACTAGAAAATGCTTCCTGTTATAATGGCAAGAGTTTTAGTCCTAAAACAGAAAACAAAATATGTCCTTGCACAGCTGAAGATTATGAATGGTAATTATGTTGTTTCCAATTTGTTAAATTTTTATCCATTATCATTAATATGTTATCTCTTAGGTTAACATTCTGTTATATGGTCCAATTATTATTATATCGGTATGACTAATTAGTGTATACCCCCAAAGGTTTTTAAATAGTATTTTGAAGGTACCCTAATGAAAAAGAATGTATATGCTAAATATGGGGATACTTATACTTTTCTGCAGTGACTATGGTTTTGAAGAAATTGATGGTGCTTGTAAAATGGCTTCATGGTACCATGATGGCTATGTACAAGGTGATTGTAATGATGGAGGGAAATACAATAAAAGCAAAGGGTAATTTTTATTCAGTTTTTAAAACTTATATTCAGTTTTCTCATTTTTAAGATAAAATTTATGTTTTACCTTCTAATATTGTTTCAGTACATTTGAAGAAAGTCATAACCATTTGAAATTTTTTTTAAATTAAAAAAAATGTAGATACAGAAAAATACCTGCTGACACCTGTGTAGCAGGAAGTGAAGATGACAAGTATAGTACACAAGTCACAGAATGTCCACTCACTGCTCCAGCACAGCTGACCATATTATCTGAAATGGTTATCTTGCAAACTGGAAAGGAAATCACCTTTTATCTAGAGCAGGCTGAGGTTAGTTTTTCCCTTTATCTATTATATTTTAGGCAAAAGTTGTGTCGTACGTACAGCTGGCAGTCAGTGCTCATACTTGATTGTCCTGTATAAAAATCTAAACAAGAGTAATGATTCCATCCATTTTCACAACTCTAAAGGAGTATAAAAGGAAGATCATGTTCACTTTTTGGCTAAATTCAACAAAAATTCAAATTGTTTTCAATTTTTCAAATATTTGTATATTTAATATCGATTTATCTTTCTGGTTAGTATTATATTTTAGTTCTTTATATTTTCTTTAGCGTCCATATTTACACATAAGCATTTAATTGAAAACAGTATCTATTCTCCACAATCCATAAAAGCTGCTAGCCCTAAATAAATGTCAGCATAAAGATTTGTGACCTGTATATGCCTTTAATGTCTGACACAGGATTATCAGCCAGCGCATGCATGTAGGCCTCCCAGAGGAACCATCTGTAGCTAACAGTAATGTGTACTTGCACTGTAACAAAATTTCATTACAGGGATCCAAGTTCAACACTACTTACAGTTGGAACTTTGGAGATTCATCCCCTGTTGAGAATGCAAAGGGACTAAAAGAGGCCACTCCAAAAAAGCATACTTTTCAGCATCCTGGCCACTATAATGTTACTGTGACAGCCAGAAATGATAAAGGCAGTGTCACAACCTCCACATATGTTCACTGTCAAGGCAAGCTCATTCATTTAATTTAATATTTTTAAAATGTGCAATTTTACACTTTTCTTCTTCTTTCTACATTTTTTTACTCCTATCTAGTGGGTGTTCTAAAAATAGATTCTTCGAGAAAATATCCAATCTCTTTCCATATATAAATATATTAGAAATCAGAAATCAAAATGGGAATAACATGATCTTTAAAGGTTTTAATATCTACCAAAAATTAACTAATAGTAGTAATGACAGCATGTAAATATTATTATTATATTATATTGTTGATTCTAAACAATTTTTTGAACATTTTATTCTTAGACGCTGTTCGTGACACATACATAGTTGCACCCTGGGCCACAAAAACTGGAATAGAAGTTAACTTTACCTTGATTGTCTTCTCCAATATTAAGATAATGGCAGCTAATGAGGAGCATTTGTACTATATTTGGACCTTTGGTGATGAGGTAAAATCAGAATTACAACAGATTTTTAATATTGGCCATGAGTATTTTATGTTATTGCTGAGTGAGTTAATGGATCATCACTGTAATATTTTGTAATAAAAATTTGTTCTGTTCCCCTTAATGGTGGACTTTTATTTATTTCTAGTTCTAGTCTCTCTTTTTTTTTAATAACAGAAACCTGGTAGTCTTCCTTTGTTGACATGGAACAATAGTGTCACTCATATTTTTGAGCGAGCTGGAAACTATAAAGTGACCATTGAGGCATTAAACTCCATCAGTTCTGTTTACAAAGAGTATGAATTCCAAGTCTTTGGTAAGTCATGCTTAATGAGCAATAGCTATAGATAAATGTTTCAAAAACTTAGAAGTTAATGATACATAAGAGTGACTGTGTTCTGTAACCTTACAGATAATGCTGAAATACTTGAATTGACACTTAGTGAAAATGCAGCTATGTATGCTGTTAGTGAACCAATTATGAGGGAAATGTTTACCCAAAGGCTTCGGCAGCTAATAGCTGAGGTAAATATAATCATTTTACAGCTCAGCAATCAATATGAATTTTCAAAGTGCTTTACCATTTGTCCACATTTTTCCTTCATAAAAATATTTTTCAGTATGTAGGCGTAAAGATGAGCCGCATTGAAGCTGTCATAACCAAGCCTTTACCGGTGATTGTTCATCTGTATATTTTCCCATCTTCTGAGCCCGGTGAATTAAATATTTCTGAGGTAGGCTAACATTGTGTCACTTAGTTATGTTTTTTTTTAAAGCATATTTATGAGTTTTAATCCTGTGTCTGCTTTTGGTTTAGATAAAGCAAATTGTGATTGACCAAACTCAGAAAGGTGCCCTCGTCATTGATTTCATAAGAAAGCCGTCTGATCCCTATGTCATCAAGATTACAACTGCTACAGATATCTCTGGTAATTTATTTCTATTATTATAAAAGTTATTACATGCATCTTTATGATAAATAAATTGTTTTTTGAATTGTAAGTATAATTTTAAGTGTTCTTGATAATTGATTAATGTTAATGCTTTCTCTTAAGGTGACAGTCCTGGCCCCAATACACCAAGTACTTCTGGAGGAATAAATATGAAGCCTTTGTTCATAGCTGCACCAATACTGGTTCTTGCTGTTATTGTTTCAATGGTGTCATTCCTGTACTGTCGAAGGTAATAGCCCAATAAATTTATCTACAGAAAGAAACAGTAACACAGTCTACACTAAACCTAGAAAAAAAAACCCACCATAATGAATAGAAATATGTCAGTCTTATCAAAAAATTTAAGAATTATGCATTTTTTGCATTATCCCAGGAAAATGCACAATGTTCGTCAGTACAACATCCTTAATACTCAAGATGATTCTGATGCTATGCTTGATGATGATGAGGCTCCCCTTGATTTGAATGTGGACTTTGGTATCCGCGAAAGTTCAAGAGATGATCAAATTTTAGACAGTAGTGGTAAGAATATAATATAAAGCAGCTGAAGAAATTTTTAAATAGCTGAAGAAAAACTAATTCCACTCAATGAATTTACCATATTAATTGTTTAGCCAAGTGGAAAATGAAAAGAAAATCGTTGTGTAAAATATACTGGCAGCACCAGTCAACAGATTTTTTTTTAAAAGTGCTGTAGTTGCAGCTGTCAAGGAGAATTATGACTTCATTTCAAAAAATTGTGTTCCACTCTAAATGTCTATTCATATACTAATTCTCATATCTTATTTTTCTTAGGAGGCAGCCATCTTGTAATGGTCACTGGGGGATCTTCAGACCACTCAGTTCCATGTTAAAAAAAAGGAACAAAATGTTTACAGACACTGGTAAAAAAAAATTATAAAAGAAACCATTCCAGAAAAACTCATGTTTTTACAGAAGCTTCAGTCAGGTTAATTTAAGAATTAAAATCAAATTTACATTTATAATCTTAAGCTTTATCTCAAGTTTTTTTTAAAAATTGTTTTCAACTACATTTGTTATACAACTTAAAAATGTGTAACACCTTTACTTCTTTCTAGAGGCTTTCTATTTTTTTTTTTGTTAAATTGAATTACCCGCATTACACTTGTACTTTAGTACATTTATGTTCATGCCAGGAAAACAAATTTCCACTCTAGGTAACTAACATTGGAAACCAGAGCCTGTTATTACAGTAATTATGTACGTTATACAGTAGAAAAGATTTGTCACGCTTTTTAAGTTAAAAAGTTGCAAATTCAGCAACCCAACATGTGAAAAATGTTCAATTGATAATCACCAAAAAGGCATCTAAAGGAAAGTGGATGTTTTTTAAACAATTAGTAAAGTTAACTTGTGCATTTCAGTTGTGATAATTGTTTTATAATTTTGTTTAATAATATAATTTATATTCTCTTATATTTATATTAACTGCTCAGTAAATGCATATTCTATTTCTATGCTTTGTGTTGTGATTTATTTCTCTAAAAAAAAATGGTTAACTTTTATATTGGTATAAGTTAAGCAGATAAAATTGATATGATTTCCTGTCTTTAATTCGCTTCCACATTATCACAGTATTGTAAAAAGCTTTTACTTACTTTGCATTTTAAGTGTAGCTAGCATGCTTGGTTTTGGGATTTCATTTTGTTTTAACTTTTAAAAAATGTGGTATGCAATTCTATTTTCAATAGCTTTATTAAGGGTCATCTATAAATGATGGAAACTAGTGAAAATAATCTACCCATTTATAAGAAATGATTTGTGGTTTCTCCTCTGACCTCATTAAAATACCGGTGATTAGTTTCTTAAAGAATTCAAACCAAATGTAATATTTTCAAACCATTTGTCAAAATTAATATCTGCATTGACTAGAAATTGTTATAGATTTTTAGGTTGTACCTCAGTGAGGCAATGAATCTCACTTTGGCTGGTGGCAGGAGCTGGCATTGAATAGTTTTCCTTTGTGATGCAAAAGCACTTTTTCTGTGGTGAATTAAACTTTACTAAAATGACCTTTTAAAGTGGTAGAGCCAAAAAATAAAGGCAAGAAAAATGTTGTCATCTGCCTAACTAGTGCATATTATAAGTTGAGCACAATAACTGCAGATTTTGTCTTTCATGTTGGTATCATGTATCTGTAAATTCGTTGTTAATAATAGTATTAAATAAAGGAAAAAACCCATTGTTTTACAGAAGTTTTGAAATGAATTTATTATCTTAAATTAACTCTCCATGGTCTCTTCAGTATATTTCCCCTTTTCAGCCATTGCCTTAGCTCTGCTCATTGCTTTCCTTTCCAGTATCTTCTTTCTGTCTTTGTCAAGCTTCAACTTCACAATAACAGTCTGGGAGAAACAAAAAAAAACATACATAAGTTTATAATGTTCTCATTGATATGGTCATGTATGCGAAATTGATTACTAAAATGTTGCTAGATCGGTAAGGCCAAAGTCCATTATTCCGGTCTCCGCACCAACTACCCAGCATGTTTGTATGATGTATCCTTAATTACACTGGCCAAGTGCCCACATGGACATTCACCAAACCATAAGGAATAAATAATTCAGGAAAAAACATACCAGACATAGAACTAATATACATCACTTGAAACAAGAGAATTTTTTTTATAAGTCCAGCCAAGGCAAACAAACACTTAAATTATAGGTACTTTTTGCAAGGACATGGGGGTCTCCTATGGAGTAAACATTATGTTGCTAGATCGGTAAGGCCAAAGTCCATTATTCCGGTCTCCGCACCAACTACCCAGCATGTTTGTATGATGTATCCTTAATTACACTGGCCAAGTGCCCACAAGGACATTCACCAAACCATAAGGAATAAATTCAGGAAAAAACATTCCAGACATAGAACTAATATAATATACACCACACAAAACAGGAGAAAAAAATTTCATAACTCCAGCCAAGGTAAGCACTTAAATTATAGGTTCTTTTTGCAACATGAGGTTCTTCTATGTAGTAAAAATTATGTTGCTAGATCGGTAAGGCCAAAGTCCATTATTCCGGTCCCCGCACCAACTACCCAGCATGTCTTTATAATGTATCCTTAATTACACTGGCCGAGTGCCCACATGGACATTAACCAAACCATAAGGAGTAAAAATATCACATACTATTAAAAGCTAAGCAATAGTTGAGAGATCTGGTAGCCCATGCAAATTAAGTAAGGCATTCCCAACAAATAGATGAGCAAGTGTAAAGGCATTTTGTAAATATTGTATGATGGAAGAGTGGGGTGTGTGTGTGTAGGCTACATGTAATGGTGAAAGAAGCTTTATTGAACAGTAAGCATAGTGAGATTGAATTATAATGAAGAAGGTACAGATAAGAATATACAACGGGACAACTGGTAGTACAGGGGAGAATAAGCTTATGTATTAATAGTTCACAATCATCCAACCTAAGTTTGCTTTCTCTGTGAAAGCACACTTGATCCCTAATATTTTAAAGATAATGTTGCTAGATCGGTAAGGCCAAAGTCCATTATTCCGGTCTCCGCACCAACTACCCAGCATGTTTGTATGATGTATCCTTAATTACACTGGCTAAATGCCCAGAAGGACACTAACCAAACCATAAGGAATAATAAGTAAATAAATAAAATTGATACATCACGCACACAGATATTTATACACTCTATAAAAGAAACCATTAAAATTATTTGCATTCAATGTATACCTTGGATGGATGAATGCCAACATGAACAGTGGCTCCATTAGCCTTTTCTCTCTGTATACGCTCAATGTACACAACAAACTTCTTTCTATAAACTTGAACAACTTTTCCCAACTGTTGCCCTTTGTAATGGCCACGTACAACCTAAATAAATAGATTGAAAAAATGAGACCTAAATGTCAGAGACAAGTATGTAGTCATACCAAATAAAAAAAAAAGACAGGCCCTATATACAGTAGATAATGAGTTTAATGTTTAGTAGGCCTATATTATAGGCCCAGAAAAAAATATTTAGCCAACATCTAAATCTATATAGGCCCTACTACTGCTTAACCCCAGCTTTTTTTTTTAAATGTTAACCCAACCATCCACTTATAACCAAACTACAACTGTAGTTGTTACATTTTATTGGTTAGATTAACTAGTAGTTCACACCACAACAACTTTTTATTCTTAGGCTTGCTTTCCAAGCTCATGTGTTCCTGACATATACTAGACTTGAAAATGTAGGTGTAAGTTAATCTAGAATCTAGACCTAAAACATTGAAACAGGAAGGAATGGCAAAGGAAATCATCGCATGTTCCTGATTTTTCTTGGTTTATTTGGTTTTTAATTCTTTTATAAAACGTTTTAGCTTAGGCCTATTTTTTAAGCAGAACTAACTTAAGACTGGAACACTGTTTTTGGCGGGATGATAAGCACGCCTGAATTAAATGAAAACAGAAGGACTTGAAATTGAAGTGGTCATAAATGAACATATGACGTGATAAAAGCTGTGGTTTTGCATGACATCCAATAAAAGTAGCAACATGCAAAAAAACTGCAGGTGTACAGTGTTATCAAGTCTACATTCCCTTAGTTAGTAAATCAGAAACTGAAATAAAATGAATTGCTATTAAAGCCAAGACAAAAAAACTTTATGTAAATAAATTTACCTGAACTTCATCATCTTTTCTAATTGGCATGCTTCTGACATTATATTTAGTACGCAGCTCTTTGGAGAGTGGGGCACTCATGATTTTCCTTCTAATGTGGGAAGGAGCATTGAAGTGGCGAGCCCTGTTTTTTCTTCTGGAACCTGACACAGCTTTGTTGAACTTCATTCTCAGGCCTGGAGATTATAAGTTCACTGTTACCAAAATGACTTTTTTTAAGTAAAAGCACAGACATGTAACTTGATCTGATGATTCAAGTTGAGATAATTTTAATTTTAACACTTTAATGATTTTGCTTTCTGTTACAGAATATTTAGATTCTAAGTGGTCCTTCGCATATTATAAAGCATTGGTAGATTATATCTTAATGCTCTTTTATAATTTAGGCTGCTTCTTAACAGTAAGTCGGCGTAAGGCTAGCAGATTTTTTAGTTCGTGAAATTTCGAGCTTTAATAACATTGCAGAAAACAACTAATTCCAATTTAACAGCTTTCAAAAACAAAATATATAGTTTTTGTCTTGTACGTAACAAAACATTTAACTAGAAAAGCAACTACTAAATTGCAGATTACCCCAAAATATATAAGATAATCAAAGATAGTATTGAAAATTCTACATCACCTACCTTATTTTGTTATGGCCGAAACGTAAAAGAAAGGATATCCGGTTTGCGACGAAGAGAGATCACTCTAGACATACGGCTGTTCGAGGACTTATTACCTCCACCTCCAGACTACGAGTTAGGCCCTAAGCTCTTAATAAGTTAATAATATAGATCTAGAGATCTAGATCTAGACCTAGAAAGGGGAGATCTATAATAAGTTAATAACTATAATAGTAATTATAATAACCTAATCTAGTACATACTGAGTCTATACTGAAATAGTTGTGGAAAACTGGTTAAATACTTATACACCATTAAATACTAATTTTTAGATATAGATCCTAGGCCTAAATAATAGTAATACTAAAATTAATAGGCCTATATTTAAATATTACTACTATATTGCCCTATATACTATATATAGTATAGTATATTATATAGACATAGTAAATAAATAAATAAATGTTTATCAGTAGTGACAGTAGTTTATATTTATAATAATAATAAATAGTATTAAATACAATAAATAGTAGGGCCTATGGCTATATTCCTATATTTAGGGTAAAGGAGGGCGTTAAGAGCCGTGTGGTATTAAGCCCCAATCAACACCCCACCCCCACAAAACCCCCAATAACACTGCTAATCTACTTCTGAGGTAACAACCACTGCTGTTCTTTGATAACAGAGAAGCAGAGGATTCATTTTATGTAATTTATGACCCACTTGGCCCAATAGGGAGAGGATGAGACAGGATTTAATCCCACTGCTCTTTCCCTAAAATTTCTCATCTCCATAAAACCATTTTGTGAACTTTTTTTCCAAATAGACATAACTTGGGAAACTTCACTTTGTAATAAACCAAATGAGTTTTTCAAGCCCATTCTTTGTTCCTGTATTAGAGCATTGGTTGTTGTACATTTTATCACTATTTTTATAGCTATGGCTAGAATAGTTTTATTTTGGTGAATTTTTTTTGCACAGTGATTATTGGTGCCAAAACAAAATGGCCGACATTTGTCCCATTTTAACATGCTATAAAGTTTTTATCATTGTCAGAGTAAAACTTGACTGATCATTACCATAATGGTTTTATTTGTTAGATAATAAGTAAATCTACATGAATACATTAATTTTGTCCACTAGCTTGCCTGTTCAGAACAGTTATAACAGATTCTGTTATGTGGCTCTTGAAACCCTATGTGCAAGTTTCTCATTTATTAGACCACTGAATATGATACTGGTATAGGAATAGTTAACACAAAATGTATTAATTGTTAAACAGACTTGTGTCTAAATGATAGAAATACAATTCTAACCTGCTAAAAAGTAAAAATACAGCCATCTGATGTTAGCCAGGTAATTTTTAAAATGGTACAGGTACTTATTACCCCTAAGAGGCAATACAGCCGACTCAGCCCCCACCTGTTTCTAACCAACCATAAAACTTCTAATCTCTTTGTAAGTAACAGGAATAAATGTTCTTAGGTCTCAGCCAATCTGGGGTGGTATGTTATGTAATTTATGACCCTCATGGTCCAGCAGGGAAGTAAACAGACACATTAATACCACTGCTCCCCCCCTTACAATTTCTCACCCCCATGATACCCAGCCCCCACCTGTATCTAACCCACCATAAAACTTATCTCTTTGTAGGTAGCATGGACTTAGTTCTTAGATCTCAGCCAACCAGAAATAGCATCCCCTTATGTAATTTATGGCCCTCAGGGTCCAGCAAGGAGAACAAAGGGGAAACCAGTACCACTGCTCTCCCCTCAACATTTCTCACCTCCATGTCATGTTATGTAATGTACAGCACACATGGCTTATCAGGGGAAAGCATTAAGGCAGATTAGTTAATACCACCCCTTTTTACATACAAGAATGTTAACTCTGGACAGCTATACACTAGTATACTAGCTACACACTAGGCATACTAATGTGCCTACTGTAAACTACTAGACTGTAGGCCCTATGTAGTATGTACACCTGCAATTGTACCAATTGTAGACTGGGCCCATTGGGGCCTAGTGATAGCTAGTATCAGTTAAAGTGTGTGTACACAGCATTAACTATTTTGGGGTTAGAAATTAATTATTTTTATTGCGGAGTTAGTCTAAACTAGAAGATAATACTTATTGCCCCATTGCCCGGCTCCTTTCACCCCAAATGCTGATTTCGGGGGTATGACAATAAATTGTCAATTAAACCCATTTAAAGTATATTTAATAAACTTTGTTATTATTTTTATATTGTGTAAGATATGTTAGAATAATTTTGCCATATTTTCAATACTAAAAAATTCTTAGATTAGTAGAAATCTTTAAATATGTACAGGTGCTTAAAAGTGTGGCTCTTAACGCCCTCCTTTACCCTATTATTTATCACTTATTCAGTCTAATTTAAGTTTAGTAGGCTAAGTCACTCTAAAGTCACTCTAAAATCTAATTCTAATATTTCTAAGCCAGAATTGAAACTAAGTGTAAGTTGAGTAAGTGTAACAATTGATTTAGTGAATAGCAGTGAGACAGACTCATTCATAAACTTAAACTCAAACAGTAGTCACCGTGTTGTAAATGGGAGAATTATTTGAAACTAACACCAAAATAATTAAGATATTAGCCCCACCCACCCCCCAAATAATCAATATGTATTTAATAGGCCTATAGCCTATAGTATAGCATCATCATCATATGACATATTATATAATATATAGTCATATGTCAAGTTTCCATCCATAAATTGAAGAAAATTCAGATCTAGGCCTAGATCTATATATATTATTATCCTATCTAAAGTCAAGATCTTATTGCTGCCAACGATTAAGGAAATATCATTTAACATGCTTTTGCTCTAATTAAAATCAATACTATATTATTAACTAACACTAACAATAACAATAACTAAGATCATAGAGCCTATGTCTAATGTATTAAAACATTGTTTTATTAATGCCATTTGAACTAAAAAAACAAAAACACGCTAAACCTACTTGACAACCGTGTAGTCTCAATTTCAACTTGCAGCTCTGAAGCAAACCTGAAAAAATAAACACTTTTGAAATAAAACATCTATTTTTTTTAAAATATGAAAAAATGTATGCATATAAATAAAATAAAAGCTAAATAACATTGTTTATTTCCTATTCTGAGACACTATAAACACTTTCATTAAATATAGATGACTGTTGAACAAAGTAAGCACATTGTTTATTTTGTCTTCCTGCATCGGTTTACTAAAAGCACTTTCATAAACAAATTAGTTTTTTAACATGCGTACTAAATGTATATTAGTAAATTATATTCAGTGTCTACTAGGCCTAATTCTCACTAATTATAATTTTCTTTAATTCATTAACCTAATTTGCTTCTAACATTGTGGTTTTCAATCATACTCTAACAGGTATCTTGATTGATGCCATTCTAAATTTAGAGTCAGATGTAGCCTACAACAAAATTACACTTGATTTATCTTCAAATTAAGGCCAAAACGTTTTTGAAACAGCCAGGTAAGATAGCAATTAATAGCTGATCTTGTCCTTTAGAGAGTGTTTTTTGGAGAGTGTTTTTTGGGTAGTTATATAGGCTATAGCTTATATTTAATTATTTATATGTGTGTCTGGTTTATTATTGATCTTTCTATCTAGGTCTATAGAGCTTGTTTTAAAAATAATAAATGTTAGCTTTTATTTTACCTTTCGAGCTCAATGGTGCCTTATCGCAGTTTATTCTTGCAATATTCGTTAATGACATGTTTGGGGCTTACATGATCACAGCTTTGCCTTGGACCAGAGGCGTATCCAGGTTTTCGTTGTAGGGGGAGCGAAAAGAGCAAAAAAAGGCGCCCAATTTTTAACACGTTCTGTATACGTGAATATTATATATATATATATATATATATATATATATATATATATATATATATATATATATATATATATATATATATATATATATATATATATATATATATGATGTAAAAAAAATTGAAAGTATCACTCTGAAGAAATAAGAAAAAAACACACAATGTAGGCCGACAAAACAAAAAAAAATATACACACTACAACCAAAAACAATGATCGTAACACAATCTGTTTTGTAATTCTTGTAAAAAAATTATTTTACATAATAATTCCTGGGAAATTATTTAAGACAAGTGAAATAGGGGAAATAATCACTCTCTTAATATAAATATGTATATATCTACACATTTAATTATAAATGGCAAAACTAATAAATAATTCCTTTAGAATATAATGAAATTGTTTAACAATATTCGAGTTTAAAAAATGTTTTTATCTATAATCAGAATTTAATATATCGTCATCATAAATGCTAAAGTATTACAGCATAATGAAAGTTTTTAAAATCAGAGTTGGTATAATGCCACGCTTTTCGATATTATAGAAAAACACGTGGAATAACAGCCGAAATTTAACTAAATATCGGCTTTTTTTTAGTTCAGATCATATATTGTTAATTAACTATTGCTTCATTTTTACTTTCTCGTATATACGAAGTATAGAGAAAGTATTGTAATCGTGCACACAAAAAATCGAGATTTTTACAAATCTCGACGTTTTACACCTCACCGATACGGAAAAACATAATTTTGCAATCTTGTCCGTATGTCTGTGTGTTTGTGTGTGTGTCTTTGTGTCCGTGTGTAAACACGATTACTTGAGTACCGTTACAGCTAGGTTGATGAAATTTCAAATATAAGTATTTTATCAAAATCGTAGATCCATATCAACTTTTGACCGATTTTCGATAACCGGAAGTGGTACTTTTCCTACTTTGAATTTTTCAAAAGCCTATAACTTGAGTACTATTTCAGATAGATACATGAAATTTCACATGTAAGTAAAAAATCTAATTCTCTACCTTCTGTTAAATTTTGAGTAATTTCCGTTGACTGGAAGTAGTAATTTACGCTACTTTCGATTTCTCAAAAAACTAATGTAAATTTTAGAAGTACTAATAATATTGCGCACTATTATGCGCTTTTTTATTTGGCGTTCACTTGGTGTGCAATTAATTTGTCTACGAGATTTTATTCTATTTTTAAAACTTTAAGTATTTAAAATGGATTAAAAATCATGTCTATAGCCCGAGTTGCCATCCCCTGTTATTTTATATAAGAATAAGAATTTATTTTTTAAAGGTATTTTTTTAACATAGTGATAGGTATATCACACACCTTTTTACTGGTAATTGCAAAAACAATATTCACAGAGTTTTACGTTTAAAAGGTAATTTTCTGGCGGCATGGTACTTTGGTACATCATTACGCGTTTTTCTACATGTACTTAACAGATCAGTTCGGGGTGGGTTGGGGAGGGGGGGGTCAACTTCATTCACCACTGTCAGGTCACTTTAGGTCAATTATCCAACCCAGTGTATACCTAGGTGTGACATTAATGTCGCTCTACACAATTGTGGAGGTGAGGTGTGTGTGTGTGGGGGGGGGGGGGGGGAGATAACCAACTCAGAGTGAACATAGCGTCAGTTTTTAGATGACTGTTCTAAACATACATATATATTACACAAATAAGTAAGTAAGTTACATAAGTAAATTTAAGTAGAGGTGCCACATCAGTTGTATTTGTTTCTGTATTGTAATTTAAAAAAATAATCACACGATTCAAACTGTATATATAAAGTAATTATGTGTGAATGTTTATGTATACCATTTTCTAATTCAATCATTCGTAAGCAAATACATTATACAGTTGCCTTAAACTTAACACCCCTCTTGCCAAGTGGTACTACCCGTAGATGTTTTTTAAACATTGCAATGCATTATAATGGTTAATTTTAGAATGGCAAACTGCTGCAGCTGTTAATACGTGTTGTAAACGTAGACACTACTAGACTAGTACAATAATGCTTAATTGCTGCATGAAAAGAAATCTTGTGATTTATATAGATGTGCCGACCAAAAATATTTTTTTAACAAATATCATTGATTAAAACTTTAAGTTTAAAAAGTTTCCAAAAAGGCGCCACTTTGCTGAAAATGGCCAGAGGGGGAGCGGCCGCTCCCCCTGCTCCCCCCCTGCGTACGCTACTGCCTTGGACCTTCCTATTACACAGTTTCTTCTTTCATGTGCATAAGAATTCATTAGGCTAATAAGAGCTTTCATATTAATACACTATACAGTGTAAGTTCTCTGTTACCTTTGTTTGGCTTATTTAAATTTCTCTACCAATAATATACCAATGAGTAATACTAACAGTTTCCAAAATCATCCAATTAAAAAAACTGTGTAGAGGGGTGTTTACAGTTAAAGATATAATTATTTTTGCATACAAATCATAACAGTTATTTATATTAGTTAGGCCTAGTTGTCTGTATATTTACTTCTAATTCAAATAGTAACATTTTAAAAAAGAAAAAAAGTTAACTTTAAGATTAATGCTCAAATATTACTAAAGTATTGTTTTTATAGATCCACATATTTATCCAGTTGCAACATATGCTATTTTTTAATTGTCTAAAATTTAACTAACTATTAAATTTAAATCTCTTTCCAGATGAAGTTGGGATATTTTTTCTTTCTAATTCTCTTAGCTGTTTTATTACAGCTATTTCAGAGTAAGTATGTTCTGCAGTATTTGTTAACATGTGTTCAATCTAATAAACCTAATTTGTTCTGTTTGTTGATATGTTGCTTGATTTAGCATAAGATGTTTTTATAGGGTGCTTGTTTTTCTATCTTAATTTGGTTTCTAAGTTGTAATTAATACTTTAGCCTGGTACTTGCATTTGATTTCAGAAATATTCAACAGCATCTTTAAAGGGCACTCAGATCTCAGTCTACAATGCCCAAGAGGGAGTTTTATTTTGCCAGGAATGAAGATGTGCCATCCTTGGCTGACATGTCTAGGAATAAAAGAAAATGTCACTGTCATGAACAATGATTTAGGAAAAGGTGCCCAGAAAATTGTAAGTTGTGTTGGCAGATTTTCTTGGGTGTGGGTGTATATATAATATTTGATAATAGTGGACAGTCTTTTGATTGAAAGTTAATGTTAAATTTAATGAAATGAAAGCCTTTAGTATTTAATTAATTTTACCAGGTGAAAGAAGGAATTTGGCTTGGTCATCCAGTTGCAGTTAGCATCTTACAACACAAGGAACATGAAGATGATTTTCAACATAATTTAAAGATGCTTCAGCTCTTTAGCCAAGAGTTGCATGTTGCTCAACTTGTAGGCTGGTGCATGAATGATAACTCTAGATCAGTAATAATTACTGAATTATATCCCCTTGGTGCTGCAGATGCTATACATTCGACTATTATAAATAATTTTCCATTCTTAAACACAATTTATGAAAAATTTAAATTTTGTGTACATTTTGTGAAAATTATCGACATTTTACATTCACACCCTGGAGGGCCGCTTGTTTTATGTGACGCCAATGATCCAAAGAAAGCATTAAGTCAGTTTCTAGTCACAAACAATTTGACATTGGTTCTCAATGACATGGATGCCCTGCCTCAAGTGAACAGGGCCACAGGGGAGCTCATCAAATGTGGTCGTAGAGAACTCATTGGGGACTTTGTTGCACCAGAGCAGTTATGGCCCTTTGATGACCTTCCTTTCAATGACAGCGCCATGCCTAGCTATGATGAAAAAGTTGACATTTGGAAGATTCCGGATGTTTGTAATTACATAATTGGTGATAAGGCAGGCTCCAGTAAACTTCAGTTACAACTTTTTAATATTCATTCACAATGCAAGCAGCTGGACCCTGCAAAAAGACCTTCAGCAAAGCAGGTGTTACATGTGTATAACAGTATTAGTAAAAAATTGAAGTTAGAGGAAACCAATACAAAATCTGATAAACTCATTAGGCATTGATTGAAACAAATTACACTGACTGATTCCATCTGTGTTGTGGAGGCTATGTAATTAAGATTGTTTTATAATATTTTAGCTAAGATTAGAGAAAATTGATTTGTTGTTTTAAAATCCCAAATGGTGCCAATATATTATTATTTATTTGAGGAAAGGTGATGAGACAGATGATAGTGGTATTACTATTACTCTCAGCAAAGGTTTATGGGACTACACTCTTATTTTATAAAATTTATCCGATTATTTCCCCTTGTATTAGGTTTGTATCTCACATGCATTGTATACTTGTACTTTGATAGTTAATGTATGATGTATTTTTATGTTTATAACATTTACACTTGTATTAAGTTGAAACTGTGATGTTTATTATAAAATAATAATTTTATCTAAAGTCTTTATTTTCCATTTGCATTTACACTGCTTAGTCTTTTGTCATACATTTTACGTGTAGGAATGTGGTCTGAAAAAGTGGAAGGGGGTATGATGTTGAAATTGACTGAAATTGATGTCCACTTGTTGAATACAAGATCAGTTTATCAATATTGATCAATATATTTACTATTATTTCTTTTAAAAACATTCAACCTGCATAGAAAATACATATTTAAAAGGCAGTGTAGGACCACGTCATATTATAAATTGATGGTTTTTTAAAGATCTTGTTCCGAAGAAAAATACTTTTTTGTTCATTCAATGTACCTAAAAGTACTAAAATTTAATACTGTAAATGTAAAAATACTTGTAGGCCTAGGCTTATATGTTTTACAACTATTCAGAGCAAGACTTTTACTTGCATTGAAATATTTTTTTAGAATCTTGTTTCAACTTAAAATGTATATTGTAGTTACAATAAAACTACTTAGTTGTAGGTACTCGCTACCAGTGTTTCTTCCAAACTTTTTTCTCCTGGGGGGGGGGGGGGGGGGGGGGGGGGGTGGCACTGGTGAAAGAATATATTTTTAAATATATATTCTGTCTCGTTGGGTGAGGGGGACATATATGTCCCCAGGCGCCGCCCTCAGGGGCGCCAAAATGGGTTGGAAAAATAAAGCTTGAGGGGAGTGCAAATCGAAAGTTTGTCCCCGGGCGCCGGGAAGGGTTGCTACGCCTCGGGGGGGCAGAGCCTGAAAGAAACTGCTCGATACACTACAAAAAGCGCTGTAGCTGTAAGTGAAGTCTGCCTTACACATATTGATCGTTACCTTCCTGTCATTGGTTGTTTAAAAATAAACATAGCGTGGGTGTGCCATGTTTACAAAATTTAAAAAATCGATATTTTAAAAATGTAGACTAATTAGTACGGCAGCTTAAAAATAAATATGATGTTAACTTTCCAAGAAGTAGCCTATGTAATAAACCTGAGTTCCAGGTCCTACAGCTAGACTGCACCCCCCCCCCCCCCCCACCAGTTTACAAATTTAATTCCAAACGACCTTGAACTTTTCTTGTCCGTCAACTTTAATGCACTTGCATTTATTTCAGACCTGATTTTATAACATTGGAAGCTATAGAATGCTCTGGAACACTGTAAATATGCACACATGCTATTTATATTACATTGTTTTCGTGTAAAATTAATTTCAGGCGCCCACTAAAATAGTTTGGTGATCTTGTGCGTCAAACGTCTGCAACTTGAGTTTGTTTACCGAAAATTCTTGCCCGTTTTTTTTTCTCACACCGCCACTTCGTAATGTTGGGAGTAAAAGCGTGGATTGAGGCCAACAGTTGCATCACCAACACCACTTTCGATTGGTTTACTAGCTCGATATTGGAGACAAGCCAAATCGATACAAACGGGGACGGCTGTACGCGTATGTGCTTACGTGCAAGAATAGATGTATACTAGCAGATAAGCCCGTCGTTGGACGATCCAAGTTAATGTGCATTTAAATTTTAATTGGGTGTAAATTTGTAAACCTCTACCAATAACACAATGTCTTATTTTAAACATTGGTTCACTTGTGTAGAAACAAGCTGAAATAAATCATGCACATTTTTAAAGAACAGGCTGTAGTTCTATAATGAAACTTTTTTATCGGTATGTAAGTTAAAAATACTTGTGTGTTATTTTATGATACTACACGCTCACTTATTAACATTTGATAGGCATATTTCGTTGATACATAGATCTATATAACGCGCTGTAAATTGTCAATTTTAAAAAATACACTAGAGTTAAATAAATTAATTTTTCAAAGTTTTGTTTTATATGTTGGTATAGTTTAAAAATAGATCAATGCTGAGCTACAGTACTGGGATATCACGGCCACTTGCTGCACTATTGTATACATGGGGGGAGGGGGAGATATGCGACGCCGCTGCCTTTGGTCTTTCGCCCAATGTGCTGTTGATGACGTCAAACACGATTCGTTTCCTTGAGGAAAAGAATCGTCTTATGCGCGAAGGAAACACAGCGTCAACAGTGCAGTATTTAATCAATAAATCTATGAGCAGACATGCTAATTAATTTTACATTGTAATTAATTAGTTCTTATGAACTGTGGTATCACAAGGCTGGGACTGCGGTCCGCACCGGGTGACACTTTTAGCGGGTGACACCAAATCGAAAAATCGTACAATTTCCTTGCAAAACAATGTTTTATTGTGTTATAGTAATAAAAAGTGAGGGGTAACCAAACAAAAAATGCAACAGTTAGGGGAGGGGTGTGACACTTGTTCAGACTGAATGACCCCCCCCCCCCTCCTACGAAAAGTACAGAAAACCCAGGAGATTTTTATGGTACTGTTTATCGCTGGGGTCACTTGTCTATCGGTGAAACTCCGCATATATCTAAATTCATTAATCACCTGTTAATTCATTTTTAATTAAGCGTTTCGCGTTCCAACAAGTCCCTAACTCAAGCAATATAAATATAATGTATTTGTTTGTTATATAAACAACCCAAGCTGTTGGTCAAGCATTCATTCGTGTACAATTTTTTAAAAAGCGAAGACTCATAGGCATATCGTCATCAACACATGCAATTAGGAAAGTCGTTAATTAAACTGGCTTGATTTAATTACCACCACGAAGGTGATTAATGAACTAAAAAAAAAAACTTGCGTCGTTATATTTTTTTTCTTGCTATTTTATTCCCCCGATGATATTTTGTGACGTACGCTGTCCTTGTTCCAAATGATTGGTGTCAACTCTCGACTAAACTTGGACTGGACGAGAAAATATAACACAGTAATTATCGATATTTTTAGCTAACAAATATAGTGGGGGCGGGGAAAAAAATAGAAGTTGATGTTGATTAAGAGAGCCCGGATCTGTTTATGAACACTAATAAATTCATCACTTAGGCTAATGATGTGTGCTGGTGTAATGATCAAAAGACACACCTTCACCACTTAGGCTAATAATGTGTGCTGATGTAATGGTCAATAGACACACCTTCATCACTTAGGCTAATGATGTGTGCTGATGTAATGATCAACAGACACACTTTCATCACTTAGGCTAATGATGTGTACTGATGTAATGATCAACAGACACACCTTCGTCACTTAGGCTAATGTGTACTAATGTATGTAATGGTCAACAGACACACCTTCGTCACTTAGGCTAATGTGTACTAATGTATGTAATGGTCAACAGACACACCTTCATCACTTAGGCTAATGTGTACTAATGTATGTAATGGTCAACAGACACACCTTCGTCACTTAGGCTAATGTGTACTAATGTATGTAATGGTCAACAGACACACCTTCATCACTTAGGCTAATGTGTACTAATGTATGTAATGATCAACAGACACACCTTCGTCACTTAGGCTAATGTGTACTAATGTATGTAATGGTCAACAGACACACCTTCATCACTTAGGCTAATGTGTACTAATGTATGTAATGGTCAACAGACACACCTTCATCACTTAGGCTAATGTGTACTAATGTATGTAATGGTCAACAGACACACCTTCATCACTTAGGCTAATGTGTACTAATGTATGTAATGGTCAACAGACACACCTTCATCACTTAGGCTAATGTGTACTAATGTATGTAATGGTCAACAGACACACCTTCATCACTTAGGCTAATGTGTACTAATGTATGTAATGGTCAACAGACACACCTTCATCACTTAGGCTAATGTGTACTAATGTATGTAATGGTCAACAGACACACCTTCATCACTTAGACCAATGATGTGTGCTGATGAAATGGTCAACAGACCAGAGGCGTAGCGACCCTTCCCGGCGCCCGGGGACATACTTTTTGATTTGCACCCCCCCCCCCTCAAACTTTCGATTTGCACCCCCCCCCCTCGAGATTTCCATTTGCACCCCCCTCAACCTTTCAATTTATCTTTCCAACCCATTTTGGCACCCCCTAAGGTCGGCGCCCGGGGACATATGTCCGTCCCGCCCCCGCTACTGCAACAGACACACCTTCATTATTTCCTGATTTAGGCTAATGCTGTGTTTAAAAAGTTTCAGTGCTACAGGTACTCCGATCATGTGTCTACATTGTTAATGTTACCCCAGTCCATGTACATGTTAGTGTTACCCCAGTCCGTGTAGGCCTACATTGTGAATGTTACCCCAGTCCATGTAGGCTTACATTGTTGATGTTACCTATGTTCATGTACGTTGCTTGTGTTACCACAGTCCATGTAGTAATATACATTACTAGTGTTACATCAGTTCATGTACATTGTTAGTGTTACCCCAGTTCATGTACATTGTGAATGTTACCCCAGCCCATGCAGGCCTACATTGTTAATGTTACCTATGTTCATGTACGTTGCTTGTGTTACACAAGTTAAACCAAGCGACTAGACGCGGAAAGCAGCTGTTACAAGCACACAGTGACACCCATTGTTGACAAAATATTGACGTTTTAAAAATGAACCAAATTTAAAACGAACCCTCTAGGTATAAGCTTATCACAAAATACCTGTGGTAATTTGAGTAGTTAATGAATAGCCTATAAGCTATCTGAGCATTTTTTAATTAGACTACATATCAGAGGCGTAGCGGGGGGGGGGGGTGCGGAACGCACCGGGTGACACCATTTAGGGGGGTGACACCAAGGCAAAAATATCAAAAGAAATAAAGAAAAATTTGAGGGCTGGGGGTGGGGGGGGGGGTGCAAATTGAAAGTTTGAGGGGCGGGGGTGCAAATTGAAAGTTTGAGGGGGTGGGGGTGCAAATCGAAAATTGCAAGTTTGCCCCCTGGAGGGTCGCTACGCCTCTGGGGGGGGGGGGGGGGGGTGATACCATTAAGTGCCGCACCGGGAGAAACCCGACCTCGCTACGCCACTGCTACATATACATGATATGTGATCAACCGTCGTGACCATATTATTTTTAAAAAAAAACGATGTTAATTCTCACATTACATATGCTATTGCTTTTTCTTTCTTTTTTTTATAATACAAAAGTGTTGGTGTGTTTGTGTTAATTAATAAGTTATAACAATCAAATTTTATTTCAATAGAAGCGTGAAAAGCAAGTTGAGTGACGATTAGGTTTCTTTGGAACTATCAAATCAACGTTTAGGCTACTTTGGAACTTGACCGTATCAAATCAATAAAACAGAAATAAATGAAGCTGTCGCCAAATAGGCCAATAAGCTACCAAACATCCTCCCTCCCCCATCTACTACGTATACTATACAACTACTCTCTCCATAATTTGCACGTAGCGATCGTCGCCAAAGTCAGGACCCCAACCCTCTCTTGTGACGTCATTCAAAGACAAGGACGACCCATCCCACTTTCAAGACAACAGGGTGCAAAACAACAGAGCCTTGACCTTGGCATCCGTCTTACTAAAGTCTAAATCCCGTAAGTTAAATTGCTAACCAGAAAATCCTGAGTCTAGAACACGGGTTCCCAACCTGGGGGTCGCGACCCCCCTGGGGGTCGCGAAGGTCTTTCTGGGGGGTCGCCAACTGGTATACTAAACCTTAGTAATTTGAAACAAAACATAAACATTTAGAAGAATTTTTGAAATTCGGCTTCATTAACATCACTGGAAATGTAATAGAGAAGAAACAAAGCGCACTGTACAAAGTTGTTCTCAGTCACGAATCTATGAAATCTTCAAAACTAAAACGTCATTTGAGATGAGTCATTCGGAACACACCAAAAAATATATGGAGTTCTTTCGTCGATAAGAAGCTAGTTGCAAACGCCAGAAACTTGATCGAACAGAAAGTTTTCACTAGCATTAGTGCTAGCATCAAATGAAGTCGCGATAGAAAATGCCAAGCAAAAAAAAAAAAAAACAATAGGAGAAAATGTCATCAAACGCTGCATGTACGTAAATGTTAAATAACACATTTTTATTGAAATTAAGCTTTCACCATTGTTTGCTTTTCAAGTTGATAAATCAAAAGACGTGAGTTCGTGTTGGCAGTTGCTGGTCTGTGTCTATATTCATGCGGATGATAGCAAAGATAAAAGAGTTGATCTTTTGTGAAGATAGCATGGAAAAAATAAATATTTTTTTTGAAACTGGATGATTAAAATGGGTTAGAACGGCTGTGGGGGTTTTTACGGATGGTGCGCCATCTATGTTTAGCTCAAAATCGGGCTTTCAGAAAACAGAAAAGATTTAGCTCCCTAACCACTGCCCTAACCAATTGACATCAAGAGTCCATTGCTAGTATAAGTCGTAAATTATATAAAATCTGGAGCCTTCAAAGAACTGAGCAAAAACATTAATATAGATCACGAGGTTATGCTTTTCTACACTACAGTACGCTGGCTGTCAAACTAAATGTTGTTAATTGTGTTTTTTAATTGAAATCTGAAATCAAATTGTTCTTGGAAGTGCAAAAGAAACAAGACTTTTTGGTATACTTAAAACGACATAGTGGTTGGAGAGAGAATCATACCTAGCAGATATGTTCGAACATCAAGATAAGCTTAACCTGAAGCTTCAGGGAAAATGAACGAATATTATAACTTCCCATGATAATCTCGGGGCATTTTTATCAAAGCTGCAAAATCGGTAAAGAAAACAAATCTTGGAAACATTGTAAATTTGAGAAACTCTGCGGTGTGGTAGATGAATCTGATTGTGAGATTATTAAAATTTTGAAAGAAGCGATTTCTGGGCATCTTGAATCTCTTGAAAACGAACTGCATCGCTATTTCTCTGAGCTGAAAAAAAGAAGAATCTGCATTGACGCATTACCCATTCTCTTCTTCCCTTGATGTTGCCAGCATTCCCGATGAATTACAAGATGAATTCTTTGATTTGCAGAATGATTCCGTGTAAGATGAAAAACTGCAGACACAATTTTGGTGTAGTATTCACCATTCATACCCAAACATAAAATTGATTGACTTTTCGAGAATATATTTCAACACTATTCTTCGATTAAAAACAAAATTAGGATAATTATAATGAAATAGGTTGGCGTTAACAAATTATTTTAAAAATTGAAAACTTAACCACGAAGGTTTAGTGAATAGTATGCAATTTTACTCATGCTATTAAAACAGTTATCAAGAGTAGTTCATATTGAAAGTCTACTAGAAAATCTTATTTTAGTGCTTATTAATTTCCATACTAATTTCGGCTTTTTAATTCTATGGGGTCGCGGGTCACTTACTTTTTATAAAAGGGGGTCGCCAGTCGAAAAAGGTTGGGAACCACTGGTCTAGAAGCATGAGCACATGTTTAGCGACCTTGAACGTTGTTGACATCGAAAGTAAAGTTAAATTCGCGCACGTGTTTGACGTCATAGCGGAAGTAACAATAATCATTACTTTTCAATCTTTTATTTAAAAGATGTTTTTATTTCTGCGCAGAGGCGTCCGTTGCCATGTTTGGAATGTTGGGGAGTTGGATGCAAAATTTACTGCGATAGCTCATTCTCTACGACAGTTTGGCGTTATTTGACTAATTCTACTTTAAAATGGGAAGAGTAGGGGTGGAGTAGTTAAATTAATCAATAGGTCGGGCGCGGAAATGCAGGGTGTCACTCCCTCCGCCATTAACTACTTTATAATGTAGGCTACTAAAAGGCAATTGGGTGTTGCCCCCATTTCGTATGGTGTCACCCTGTGCCAAATGAGTATAAGCATATATATTAAATTAAGTATTTGATGGACGTAGCTAGAAGTATTAGATTTAGGACCAGAGTTAGATTTGACATTTTGACAATAGTAAGCTATTATACCCTAGTAACTTTTCTATAAACAACACAGCACCCAAATTTATTAGAAGAACCATTCGTCAAATATTGAAATAAAAAAGTTGGCTAAAGAACATTACGACGAGCATAATGATGGGGGGGGGGGGGGGGGGGTGGCGTTATTTCCCTACTTATTATGTCATGATTTTTCGTAATAAATATGTAAATTTCTTAACCATTTATATATATTTTTAGCGCAATTTCCATTCTGGAGAATTGCGTTTATTAACTCGTCATTTCTGGGAATGGATGGATGGATGGATGAATGTGTGTCCGGGCTTTAAGTCGTATCTCCTCCTCAACGAAGCAATATCGATGACTAGTTCCAAAAGCAATTATGTTAAGCAAGTTACGAGAATGAGCATAGGCCATAAAAATTCCGGGTTTCTTTCATGTATTTCCCGTAAAAGCCAAAAAACCTCGAAAAAATGCAGTTTTTGGCCCATATCTCGGCAACCAGACCACTTAGCGACTTGAAACATGTACCAATCGATTCCTGTCATAATTTAGAACAATATTGCCGAAGAAAGTTTTCAAAAATATCCTCTCGTTCGGTCGCAAATTTTAAAATTACATAAACACCCACAAACCGATCGCTCTTCTAGCTTGAACGCACCCCATCATTATACGTCAGAGCTATTTTTAGATAACATAAGGAAATTGCGCATAAATGTCACTAGACTTTTTTAATTAACTTGCGCGCCTACTGAACGTGATGGCGCAGCCATGGAACGCGATGACGCATCTATTGAACGTGATGACGCGTGTGGTGTGGTTGTATATACATGCCGGAAGTAGAGATCTATTATCTTAATGATTATCATGTTGATAATCAAGTTCAACTAACCAATGGTTTTAATAACCCTGCTCTTGATTTCAAGGTGCTTAGTTTAGTTAGTAGTTAGGTTTATTTAATAAAAAACGTTTTAATAACTAACCAATGGTTTTACTAACCCTGCTCTTGATTTACGCTACGACAGAGCTATTTTTAGATAACATAAGGAAATTGCGCTAAAATTGTCACTAGACTTTTTAATTAACTTGTTTAATATGCATGCCTGAACAAAAGATGTGATTTTTGTTTAAATGTAGATGTTAATTTGTTTTGTTTCTTCTTTGGTTAAAAATATTTAATCTTAAAAATTATTAGCAATTACTAATTAGCAAAATCGTAATATAACTATTACTATTAAACGTCTGAAAATTGCATTGACACTTTTAAGAACATTATCGAAATACATGTTTACTGCTGGGTGCAAACACCGTACCAGAAAATGTAATTTACATAACAAAACGTGTAATCAGAAAATGTAATTGAAATAACAAAACGTGTAATCAGAAAAGTAATTTAAATAACAAAACGTGTAATCAGAAAATGTAATTTAAATAACAAAACGTGTAATCAGAAAATGTAATTTAAATAACGAAACGTGTAATCAGAAAATGTAATTTAAATAACAAAACGTGTAATCAGAAAATGTAATTTAAATAACAAAACGTTTAATCAGAAAATGTAATTTAAATAACAAAACGTGTAATCAGAAAATGTAATTTAAATAACAAAACGTGTAATCAAAAAATGTAATTGAAATAACAAAACGTGTAATCAGAAAATGTAATTTAAATAACAAAACGTGTAATCAGAAAATGTAATTTAAATAACAAAACGTGTAATCAGAAAATGTAATTTAAATAACAAAACGTGTAATCAGAAAATGTAATTTAAATAACAAAACGTGTAACCAGAAAATGTAATTGAAATAACAAAACGTGTAATCAGAAAATGTAATTTAAATAACAAAACGTGTAATCAGAAAATGTAATTTAAATAACAAACGTGTAATCAGAAAATGTAATTTAAATAACGAAACGTGTAATCAGAAAATGTAATTTAAATAACGAAACGTGTAATCAGAAAATGTAATTTAAATAACAAAACGTGTAATCAGAAAATGTAATTTAAATAACAAAACGTGTAATCAGAAAATGTAATTTAAATAACAAGACGTGTAATCGTGTGCACAGACTGAGGTGACTTTCATCCTTGCTGTCTGTTGTCCAAGTCTATCAAGGTTAATGACGAGACTTGTCATTAATTAGCCCACATAATGAACACTGAGACTTGTTTTAACAAGCGAATTTTAATATATAAAAAAACAACGGTTAATTGCATCACCAGTAATCAACAACATGCAATTAGTTAGACGTTTCACGGTCACTTAGAGGTCAAATCTAATTTGTTTTAATAAAGACGATTGCGAAATCAAACAAGTTTACGAAGTTGAGTCCCGATATTATACAATTTATTTTAAATGCTTTTGCAAACATTAACAACAACAAAAAATCTTTCTAACTAAAACTCCCGGTTGAATAATGCATAATATATGTATTTAATTATGTTGAGGTCGTCATAAGTGTGTCACTCATCGTTTGTTAACCGACCTCAAACCACAAGAGGCGTAGCAGGGGGGGGGGGGCGGGGAGGTACATATGTCCCCGGGCGCCGACCTTAGGGGCGCCAAAATGGGTTGGAAAAACAAATTAAAATGTCATTTTAGCTGCATTTTTACATTATAAATAGTTTGAGGGGGGGGGGGGGGGTTGCAAATCGAAAGTTTGAGGGGGGATGCACATTTGAAAATTTGCTCCCGAGGGGGCGCCAAATTGAAAGTTTGTCCCCGGGCGCCGGGAAGGGTCGCTATGCCTATGCAAACCACTTCCAAACACGCTCAAGACAAGCTTTAGAACACTCTGCGCCTTGACCCTTGAATTACAACAAGAAAAGAAAAAAAAATTATTCAACAGGCTTAAATTAAACGACGCAGAGACCCAGAGTCCTCATAAGGTCGGTTGTCACCCGGTGGGATAACTTAGGGTGCCACCCCCCAAATCCTTTGCCAAATGTTCACTTTCGGTTTGGTGTCACCCCTCTCCTCTACTATTTTGTTATCACAACTGGGAAAAAAACATTGTAAATTTTACGACTTTTCGTCGAGGTGTCACCCCTTAAATTGTGTCTCCCGTAGACCGCACTCCTAGGGTTACCAGATACCTTTTCCGAAAATACTGGACACCTTTCTATCCTTCCCTTCTCAGGTATGCCGCAAAGCAGAAGAAGGGGGGTAACAGAGTATTATTCATATACTTGTCCAGTATTTATATTTATTTTATCCTTGACAGTCTGCTCAAATACTGGACTGTCCAGTTCAAAACTGGACACCTGGCAACCCTACGCACTCCCGACCCTCACCTGTGACTAGACCGTCATATAGTTTTAGATCTTAAGAGGCATACCAACTCAAAGTTTTTTAAATTTGATGTTATGAAAATTATTCTAAATCGTTTGCAGCATTGGCGATTTGCCACACACGGTTATGCAATGTAAATACATTCTGAGTAGCGATTAAATGTGTTTCACACCGTCTTGTGAACTCCATAATCCAACCAACACATCCCACATCAGATTTCTGGTTTGTAACAACCCCCCCCCCCCCCACCACTCCACTCCAAATCAAAATAAAAGCCATCAAACCGATATTTTTTTAAAATGCACACGCAATTTATAACAACGCTAGTAGATCTAGTTAGACTTTTTAAAAACTATTCATAACTTTCCTAGTGTGCTAAGATTTTACATCTCCACTCTGGAGTAGGCCTCTATACCTCTATCCTGCGTAATATTCCTTCCACTATTGATTTTATCTCTTCACTTTCCGGGAATATCCGGATATTCGGTAGTTGATCCCGGCGTTTCTCGGGATAAAACGTGTCGCAGTTTGACAGATCCATTCGTCATTTACTCGCGGGTACTTGGCATAAATTGCGTGGAATCAGCGGTCAGTAGGATTGCGGGACTTAGCTAGAAAATGAAAGTTATTTCCCTTTATGCTACGTCTCGGTTGTATAACTTGTAAAATGTTAATTTCGAGACAAGTAAACTTAAGTCATTATTTTTTACGGTATTGGAATTATAATAATTATAGAGATAGACTACCAGCGTAAAATAAAACCCCATACGATTTTAACTAAGAACAAAGATTTGCCCTAATGCCTAATACTACATTGAACTAACCTTTCTTTTGATAAAAAAAATTACATCAGTGAAAGAAATATTGTTTTGGTTTGAACAAACAATTATAATAACGTGGAGACTTTATAAATTATATTTAGCTTAACAGTCCCATTCTATCGCAGGGGAAAATTGGCTAATTGTCACATTTTTTCCCCGATGTATTAGTTAATACTAATTTTTTTATAGATGCAAATGAAAAAGATTGCTCTGCTTTAACTGCACATGGTTGACAAAAAGCATGGGACAAAAGTCATCACGGATCAATCAAGTCACCAAGTTTTAATTAAACTGAAGTCAATTAGTACGGATGCCTTGGTTTCTAACATCAACGCCTAATCACATTAATTTCCTTGCTGGAATCCCCCGGGGTAACTACGAAAAGTAGCGTCACGGTGCTTGTTCGAACTACACTTAGAGATACACAATTGTAAAAAAAAAATCCGACTTTATAAAGAAAAAAAAAAAGGCTATATTCAATTGGATTAGTAACAAGTTGTAGATACATACATTTTGAAGCTCTACACCATAAGTTATTGCACACAAATATAATTTGTCGTGATATCCGCAAATAATCAACACAAAACTAGCAGATTATGTCCATCACTGAACATAGACCATCGATTTAATTAAATCAATTTAACTAAATCGATTTAATTAATTAAAGACAAATCATGTTGCCTAGCAACCTAACATAACTCCAGTTTGCTGATGTGAAGCTTACACTACACTGGACAACAGTAGAACAAAACTTTTCATAGAATATGTGTTTACTCACCAAAATAAAAAAAAAAAAATCAAAATCAATTCGAATTCTGCTGATGAGAAGGTTGGTAAGGATCAAAATGTGTTGTGTATAAGTAGCTTTAGTTACTACTACATGTGGAACTTTCATGTACGGATCTTAGCAGTAGTTTCGAATTTAAATGCACGATCGAATTATAGCTGTATGGCATCTTCTTTTGTGTTTGCGTTATGTTTGTGTTTTTGTTTGAGTTTGCGTTTGTTTTTTCGTTTGTGTTTGCGTGTTGCGATGTGTTTGTGTTTCGTTTTGTTCTATTCTGTTCCCAAGTTGGTACATTTAAAAAAGATACGCCGTGGCGAAGCCATGTCCTTTTGACCAATGCTGTGAGTGAACCGCTTTGATCAGCTAAAATGGCAGGAACGCCCCTGTATTCTAGAATAGAATCATGTGTGACCCCCTGCACAATGCAAACAAAAACAGCGAGGCACTAACCAGAAAACGATGCCAGACAGCGGCGTGCATATGGGACGGAGTACGTTTCTACAGATAACACATGGACGGCTTTATCAAGCGGGCCGATGTACGCTGTGTTGCATACAGTACGCTTGTACCCATGTCCTTCACTAGGGCATATTGGCATAGCTTAACTTCACGGTCAATGACAGCCAGTGTTTTTTTAGGCTTTTTCTTCTCCCTGAGGGGGGGGGGGGGGTGGATGGCGGACACTGGTAAAAATATATATTTTCTATTTTGTTCGAGGACGGTAGACGTTTTTCGCCCCCACCCCCTATGATATCTACATACACACACACATATATATATATATATGTATATATATATATATATATATATATATATATATATATATATATATATATATATATATATATATATATATATATCAGGGGCGTAGCGAGGGGGGGCGGGGGTGCGGACCGCACCGGGTGACACCATTTAGGGGGGTGACACTAAGACAAAAAATAGCAAAATATATAGAGAAAAATTCGAGGGGGAGGGTGCAAATCGAAAGTTTGATGTCGGGGGGGGGGGTGCAAATCGAAAACTTGAGGGGGGGGGGGTGCAAATCGAAAACTTGAGGGGGGGGGGTGCAAATCGAAAGTTTGAAAGTTTGTCCCTGGGAAGGGTCTCTAGGCCTTTGGGGGGGGGGGGGGGGTGACACCATTAAGTGCCGCACCGGGTGACACCCGACCTCGCTACGCCACTGATATGTATATATATATATATATATATATATATATATATATATATATATATATATATATATATATATATATATACATATATTGTATATACATGGGGTGGGAGGATTAACATATCCAGTGTTAGAATATACAATTTAAAAAGACAATATGAAGGGCTCAGTGGAAAAAGTACTTAAGTTACATTTTTTCAAAAATGAGTTAGGACCGGTAATTATTATTTGATTACCTATCCTTAACCATCCATGTAAATTTGGTCCATGGAAAAAGTACCGAAGTAGCTTAATTCGAATACTTTGCATCAGCTGTTTTGGTATTTCGGCTTCAATTTAAAAACTTTGAACTCATTTTTCTCAAAACTCTCAAAATACACTTAAGTACTTTTTCCACTGAGCCCTTCATATATACTTTAACGATTGTGAGCACCCGTCCCCCTATAAATGTCCACCCACCCCCTCCCTCCCCATACACTCACACACACACCGGAAATAGAATGTCTGAAAGAAACCCTGCTGCTCATATTGAAATAAATTCAATTTTTTTAGACCAAACGCAAATGTGTCGTCTGAGCCTCACCATAACGTTTACCCCGCTGTGTGTAAAATATTGTGGACACAGAAACTGCTCTAGGACAGGGATACATCGCACTGTTAAAATGTTGAAGATGTACGACAAGCGCTGAACTAGTTCTCTCCCACTTTCTTGTGACCAAACATCTGTTTATAATACGTTTTTATCCATTCTGCTGTCCGACAAAAGTGTATAAGTAAACCGAATAACGCTTAATACTAAGTAATTAATTTTTATGGAAAACACAATTCGGATTAGTACTCTGCTTAACGTTCTTAAATTGTTAAGGAAAATTAATTTTATTTTTGGTCACAACTGTCTGCCAAACCGGTTTAGATAGGCTCCCCGTGAAGTTTTCCAGCCGAAAACCGCAACGTTCGTGGCACATCCTGATTCAAGGTATGAATGACAGACACACAACAAAGCGGGGGCTTATCGGTAACCAAATCACTGGAGTGTGTCGAGTCACTGGACCATGCAGTCCCTGAACTTGACGTAACACTGGATTACATGTGTCTGTTGCTAGTCATTTGACAAACATGGATGCATTTTTAAATTTTGGCGATAGTTGGAAAGGTTTAATTTTACGAGGGAAAATTTGATATTCATAAGTACATAAAAAACTAAGCGCAATAATTATTAAGAAATGCATAAGGAACAAACGTCTACCGCCCCCCCCCCCCCCTGAACGAAATGGAATTATATAGAACATATGTCGTTTAACAGTGACCCCATACCCCGAAAATTTTAGTCCGCCCCCCCCCCTCGAAAATTCCAAGTGCCCCCCCCCCCCCCCCCCCCCCCCAGAGAAGAAAGTCTGGAAGAAACACTGCGCATCGGTTTAACATTAGGGCAGTTCTAGCTTAATATGTAAAGTTGGTCCGGACAGGGCAAACATTGTTATCCTCTGGTTAACGAAAGCCACAGAAGCCGTCCAGAAATAGCTGTTTACAACAACTATAGTACGCATTCAATTGGAACTGTAATAAAAGGTTAATAAATGGAGATTAGCAAGCTTAGCAGGCAATTGCCACTTGAGAAGGCTGATCATTAAAGTTACAGTCTTCGTGATTTTCAATGTGAAGGTTATTTATTCAATAATATGAATGTATTGTTAATTATAGCTATTGAGCGTGTTTAATGAATCGAAAAGGAAGGGTATGTGGGTGCCCTTCTCCTCACAACCAGTGTTTCTTTCAGAGGCGTAGCGAGCCATTCCGGTGTTTGGGCCGAACCATCAATTTTGTGCCACCCTACCATTTATATTATATTTATTCATGTTAGTAAAAAATCCCCCCTCCAGTTGAGAAGGTTGGTGATGATTTTTACCAGTCGCTAGTTTTTGCTTTGGTGCAACTTTTTGACTGTCAAATTTATTACCTCAGTTTAAAATGAGCTGTTTTTCTACCCCTTTTGGCGCCCCCTTAGGGTCGTCGCCCGGGGCGGCAGCCTCACCAGCCCTCTCCTAGCTACGTCACTGGTTTCTTTCAGGCAATGCTACGGGGTCGGGGGGTATGTAATTTATATAGAAAATATATAGCCCAACTTTTAAAAGTGCCTCCCCCCCTTCCCCCATACACACATAGAGAAATGTCTGAAAGAAACCCTGATCCCGACAGAAACGGATATCCTGTAAAATGGCTCCACAGACAGGTGTTCTTTAAAAATGTCCCCTACTTAGGTCGGCGGGACATTTGTCCCAGATTAGCCGCGCTTGGCAAGGTGATGACGAAACCCAATGTTACAGTGTAGCAGAGATCGTAAATAAATACCAGAACCAAACCGGATCGCCTCGTCGTGGCTCTCTGCCAAAAGATCGTGACGTACGAGGTTAGGCGTGCGGCAGACACGTTGAATGAAGCCGTATGAATGTTACCGCACGGATCTGGTCCAACATAACATCTTTGAAAGACGCGGGCATACAATGACTGCCACCTACTGTGATTCATTCTAGCATAGGACAAGAATACAAAGGGCAGTGACACTGAACTAGAAGTTCTAGATGTTAATCGGGATGTCTATAAATACTTTAGTCGATAGGCTTCACTAAGATTGATGTTTGATAAAGGGTTTAACGTAAATCATAAGCCAGATTAACTAAATTAAACGTATCGAATTGGGATCTAAAACTGTGGTGTATTCTAGCAATCTTCAGTAGGCTTTAATTTCACTGTATTGTAATCATACATTACTAGCTGTAACCTTTTGCTTCAGCTGCTTATGATGAACTAGGCCTGGGTAAAAGTTATTTTTTTAAACAAAAGAACTCTCTCCTCTATCACACTCCAGACTTAAGTAATGTCAGACGCACTCTGGCATTTGATTTATGCTGTAAGGGTCTATTCATTTTATTACTTTCTGATATATGGAGTATAGGGGAAGTCGGAAAAACCCAGTTTTGCAATCTTTCTGTATGTTTGCGTGTGTATGTGTGCGCGCCAGAGGCGTAGCGACCCTTCCCGGCGCCCGGGGACAAACTTTTCGATTTGCACCCTCCCCTCAAGATTTCGATTTGCACCCCCCCCCCCCCTCAAACTTTCGATTTGCACCCCATCCTCGAGATTTCGATTTGCACCCCCCTCAACCTTTCAATTTATTATTCCAACCCATTTTGGCCCCCCCTAAGGACATATGTTCCCCCCCCCCGCCCCCCCCCCCCCTCACTACGCTACTGGTGCGCGCGTGTGCGTGTATGTGAACAGTGAACACGGTTAACTTAAGTAGAGTTTCACTTAAGTGTATTAAATTAGATCATACAAAACTTTTGAGTGATTTCCGGTAACCGGAAGCGGTACTTAGCTCTATTTCATATTTCTCTAATTTGATAATTTTGTTTTTAAACATCTTCTAATAATCTTTGGCCTTTGTGTTTTCTATTTAAAAAAAAAAAAAGAAACAAGCTATGTGGTCACCAACTATTATTACTTTAATGGACATCATTTATTTTGCTGAGGTTTTAAGTACATATGATTACAATAGTTCTTGTATGAACTTAGGGACAAAGACCTGAAATAATTTTTGTTGAGGTTATATACTAATTTTGGTGAGAAGTTTAGAACTTAAAAATGCACAATATTTTAGATACTATCTGCATTATTTTTTCATTATTTTTGTTTTAGGAAGTGAGTGACCTACAGTGATTTAGTTTAGTATTTTAGGACACACAATACTTGATACTTGTATTAGTTTGGATATTAGTGTCTATCATTAATATTCTATCGTCAGAAATTATGTTTTTTTTTTCACGGGGAAATAAGTGAAGTGGAACACAAAGAATATCAGGGGCGAGCACAACATGTTGTTTACAGTGAGAGTTGACGTCCTTTGCTCGGAATAGCTGTAAAGGCGCGTCACTTTGATCAAGACGTTAGCAGCTCGATACAGCACCTGATCGATATACAACAGCGTGGGTGAAAAGGTCGAGATCATACAAATTGGGCTGTTACATTCAATAGATCAATCACTCCCCATTGGCTTGGGGCATTTGGCAGAAGGGGGCTCAGGTAACGAAAGCTGTGGCTAAATCAGAGTTTCTTCCAGGATTCCAGGCATCTCTTCAGTCTTCAGGGGAGGCCCCCCCCCAACGCAATGGAATTTATATAGAAAATATATACTTTTACCAGTGTCCACCCGCCCCCGCCCCGAAAATATCAAGTGCCCCCCCCCCCCCCCGAGAAAAAAGTCTGGAAGAAACACTGGGTTAAATGTCTCCTAAGTATGCCTACACATTACACAACTTACACATGATATTGTTACAGTTTAATTACTATATGACTTGGTGATGGTATGAGAGACCTCTAATTCAAACGTCAAGGGCAAAGAAATGAAAAGGTAAAATAAACAAGATGCATCTGCATTTTTAAAATAGGGGGTGGTGTGACATTATTTAAAAAAAAAAGTGGTAGGTCTAGAACTATTTGTGATGTGATAATTTGGGAATGAGGTAGTATTTTGAAGAAAAAAAAACGACAAATAACGTGAAGTCATTAATGGACGACCTCTTGTAAGTCTGGACAGTAAATAATCCACAAGGAGGCGTGGTTCAATTTCTAAGTCCAGTCTACTGGAGATCTTTGATTAAACCCCACATACACAAGTCTCATATACTCAGCAGCTGGTTAGTGACAGTAACAAGATTTGACATGTCACAATCTATAAAAAGTGACAATGTCCTTACAATGAAAGTCCTTCAGCATTAGCAGATAAGCTCACTTAAGAAAACCAGTTGACATAATTTATTTTAACAAAATGGTGTTTTTTTTAATGCAATATTAATTTTTTAAATGCAAGAACAAATAATACTTTACTAAAACATTATTTTCAAAATTTGGTAATGTTTTCAAATTTGTATGTTGTTTTAAAAAACAAATATAAATTAAACAGCCAAACATTTGATCGGATGAATAGACACTTTTTATTCAAATAAACGAATTACACTCAAGTTAAACAGAGCCATGTAACACTAGCGGTAGATAACTCTCACTTGATAGCAAAGAATAAAACCCACATAAAACAATTCATATAAATAAGATTGCTTTTGTAGTGTTTAGTTGTTATGGGAAAACTAGGAGTAGAACAAAATATAAAATTAAAATAAATAAAGAGGTAGCATATCAATAGTGTTACTGGGAAACTTATTTTTTTCTCTTTTTATTATATAGTATATAGGTATGGTTCAGAATCTCTTAAGTGGAGTAAGAAAAACAAACCAGCGGATGACTTGAATCCCAAAAAAAAATTATTAATTATCTAGATCTAGGAAACAAATTAAAGTGACTTAACACATGAAACTAACTAAACAATAAGGTGAAATAGTAATTACATTTTAAGTAATCATATTTTACCTTTTATTAGGTGTTAAAATATTGCATTAAACATGAAAAAAAAAGTTAAAAACAAGAATCACAGTATTTTTTTTCTGTAAACAATTTATGAATCAACAAGCTTTCAGTTTCAAACACAGTTTTAAAAAGCATACTTAAAACAAAGTAACAGAAGAAACAGCTAAAAGCACATTTTTGATTCATCTTTAAATCAAATGTAATCATAATCTCCTTGATCAAATATTTCAGCTGTGTTTTAAATAAAATGCTAGTTGTTTACTAATGTAATAAAAATCTTCTGTTTAATAAGAACACACTGTAAAACATTCAACATTTTGTATACATAGTTTATGTTTTTAAAAAATCCAAATTGAAAGCTGAAAAATCAAAAATAAAATATTTCATCACGGGTTCCAGATTTTATTTATCACAAAAGCCAACTAATCTCTCTCTTTTAATTTGTAAGCATTTTTGCAGTACTTTTTTTTATTGCCAATTAAAAACAAATAAAAACAAATAGACTCATATTGTATCTGAAACACGTAAGAATAAAACTGTTTCTAGAGTACAGAGTATTTGTCAGTTATGGTGCACCATTCTACCTCAGTCATTCAGATAGTTCTTTATGAAGACAAGAGATATGACAAAGTATCAAAACTATATTGTTGATGTGTAGTGACAGATGATGGGAGGCTGACAAGGTCCATTCAAGACCTTAGATTTTGTTACTTTACTTTCAGTCTACACGTAAATTTAACCCTATGTCTTTTAATGCATTAATTATTTAATTACTGTTTATGCTATAGCTATACGGGAAGGTTGCTTTAAAAGGCCTTTAATGAAAGGACCATTTGTAATATCACTGCTGGCCACTGTTATATTAGTCCCATTTTTTAAAATTAAATAAAAAACCAAGTTTTCTCTAGTTTCAACCAGTTTTGTTTAAATCTACTTTATTCTAAAGAAAGAAAACTGTTCAAATGCTGGTAATTGTTGATTATCTAAATTTAATTAACCACCCACAGTACAAACATTTTAATATATGTCATGCAAAAAAATGAAATATAAAAAAAATGGAAAAGTATTTAAATTCAAGGAATTTTTATGTTAGATAGTATATTTCTACAAGAAAGAAGTGAAACGATATTATTAATCAGGACCTACAAAAAAAGCATAACTGAAAAGCATATGTAGGCAAGCGATAAACATCATTACAACTAATAGCTGTCAATGAGGGCAAAATAAACATTTTTCTTGATTTCTATAGAGAAAATTAAAACGTTAGTAGTTTTCAAACAGAGTGTTACCATGTTATATTCTGTACACACATAGAAATGAACAGTAATGTCTCCACTTAGCTGTCTGTAAAGTGTCTCTATGGTATTGTATCCACGGTTACAATTAAGGACACAGATCAGGACAAAAGGGAGAAACATTGGGTAAGCAAAAGATAGTTACTGGTGCTATTCTGACTGATTATTTATGCAAGAAACATTTTTTTTTAATGATTTTTAAATGAAGGTACATTTTAATAGGTGTTATATTTTTATGAGATTACGCCATAATGTTTAGCCAAATTAACATTAAGCAAATTTTTTCCCAGAATAATGCTATTGAGCAGTATGTACACGTAGATATTTTTTTTTTTATATTTTAGATGTTTAGATGTGCTTTATGACTGATAATTACATCAGTTTAAAAGATATCTCTCTAACAGATGAAAAATACAAATGATAAAAAAAGTGCTAATAAACCATTTAGATAATTGAGATTCAAAATTTGAAAATCAAAATTATTCCCAAAAGTTTAAAAAAAAATGTTACCAAAAAAAAATAATCTTTAGGGTGAATAGCAGTTAAAAAACAATATCTGATATAAAACTAATCTCCGAGTGGTAATTTGAATATCTGATGTTGATACTGCATGTTATATTTTTTTTTCTTCAAAGCATCATCTATTATTTATATTAAATGTCTTACAATTATACAATTCACAAAATAATTAGCTTCAATAAGTTATTAAATTTTTTAATGTTTAGTAACAATCTAAATGCACTCAACTGCTGATAGATCTACATCTAAATTTTTAGTATACACATTTTAAAAATCTTGACATAATATAAATAAATATCTTTATTCAAACAGTAAACAATATACGGGGTTAAATTATTAAAATGTAGTCATTCCACATTAAACATAGTAGAACATTAGTTTAGTACATTACGCTAAACAAATCGCAAAGTTATAAGCTAAGTTGAACATTATGTATACACCATCCCTTTCTCTGGTCACATAGACATGGGACAGAGTCAACATACTGAAATGATTTTTGTCCAAAGAAAATTACATAAGTTTCAAACATTTTTCCTTTACATTCCAAATATATTTAAAAAAACATTATCGTAACAGCCAAGTTTGAGCAATTTTGTTTTAGATTTGCAGGAAAACAATTTCAAACCTTAAGGATACAAAGTCATTAAAAAAGATTTATTATGTTACACTGTAACAAAATAAACACTGCTTCCATGAAATTTTTAATTTAAAAAAAAAATTTAATTCTGTTAAGTGGATTATCAATTTTTCCTTAAATAAATAGAAGGCATTTAAAATAACATTTTAAAGTAAATCAATTAGCAGTTGCTTAAATTAAACATTTTTAACAATGCCAAAGATTTGTACAATGCATATAAGTTAAATTATATACATTGTATCGCCACATAAAAAACATTTTAAATCACAGTCATCTCCATATTATATTAGCAAATGTACACAAATTTAGGCTTCTTTTAAAATAAGAGTAAAGTCTCTTTAGGATTTTTCTCTACAATGTAATATTTGCTACCATGTTAGTTACTATGCAGGAATAAAATGAGAATATTTTTTTTATTGATTTTGTTTAGTAATCTACATCTTATTTCTAAAAGAATTAAGTTAATAAGCGTAGTTCAATCCAGTCACAACAATTTAACTAATACTGAGAAATGTACATTGCATTACATTTTTTACATTAATTTTTTTCTCCACTTCCCTAAAAAATGCATTGTACAAGCAAGCAGTTCTTAAGAAAGTATAGAAATAAATTGGCTATAATTTACTGGGTTAAATGCTTTATTTAGAATATGTTTCTATGGTTATTTATATTTTTTAGGCTTTTAATTATATAAAGAAAATATTAGAACAAAATCTTTCTTTTAAGAAAAACTTTTCAAATAATGGGGATATGAAAATTAATTCTAACATGTCGGAAAAATAAAACTTAAATTACATTATTAAAAATATTAAAATGTAAGATTGACACTAGGATATTTTTAAAAACCAGACAACATAGATATTTTAGTTATTTTAAAAATACTTCTTTGGCATTATGCAAAAAAAAAATCTGTTATAGGCAACTATAGCACGAATCACATAGGAATAAAGGTAAAGATGGTGACATCCCTCTGTTTTCACCATGCCTATTGTCACAACAAATGCATTGATTAAGGGTAACAATTGTCAGTTTAGTCTTTGTACATCAACACTGTAGCTGGTATAGCTTCATTCATTCATTACTGCATGTATCTAAAGGGATTAAAGTTACCAGGCTTTAAAATAGAGGTGGGTGGAAAGGAAGACAGAAAGACCAATAAATTTGTTGACGTTTTTAAATGAAATGTTTACGTTTTTTTCGCTTAAAAAGCTCCTTTTTATTGTGTTTTTAATATGTGAGGCTAGAAAAAGAAGTTTTCTGTCAATAATTATGTAAAACTGGCCATAAGTTAACATTTGAACTCTTTCAGATTTAGCCAATGACCAATAATTTCTCATAATCGTATCACACTTGCAGTCATACAGAAGCCATTTTTTTAAACACCAGTTCACATTAAGCATATACCAGCTAACACAGCCAATTCTGCAGCACCACACAGCTGATGTCCCTCCCCTCCCCGACCCCACCCTCTCCAAGCTGAGACTGAAGTGACTATCTTTACGCCTGGACTTTCACCATCTCACATGGAAAAGACGTGGCGCCTTCTTCTGAAGGCCCATCAAGTTTCATGTGACGAAGTCTTAGTGACACAGCAGCTGTCAGCGCGGCACCTTTTCCACTGCCATCATGTGATAAACTCAGCTTGAACTGCAATGTATTCAGAAAATTCATATTTCAAAATACAAAAAGAGGTGTAAAAAAATGGATAGTAAGAAAACACTTGAAAAGGTTTAAAGTGTTTCCACTTAGACTAGAACTACATTATTATAATTTTCATTGTTTATTCCAGCATAAAACTTAATTCCTACTTCACTTATTGTTTTGTTTCTTAAGGTGTCCATACAAGTTTTTATTTTCCCTGTACTTTAAAATTTTTTTTAAAATATTTATTGTGAAAAAAATAAATAAATGCATGTAACATGTCTATCAGTAAACCAAGCAAAACAACACATTTTATGAAAATGAATGTTGTGTATCAATATACTGATTCTTAAAGAAAAATATTGTCATTCAATTACTGCCTGCAATTTTACATTACAATAAGTGCCCACAAACTTTATTGATAAACTGTGATGTTTATATAGGATGATGCAAGCTGTCTTTCAGCTGTAACATTTTTATATTCTTCTTCAAAAAACCAGCTGTTATATAATCTTGGCTTGTTACCAAAAAACAACAACTAACAGTCAAGCAAAAAAAAAACCCAACTATGTGTAGGCTGAGCTGTGGTTAGACAGTTAGAGGGGACTGTTTATACTGTGTCCTACATTTGAATGTAACCTACACAGTGCAATCTAGGTGCAGTGAATGTCCTTAGTAATAATTCAACTTTAAGATATGGTCTTGTGCACAGTGTGCTGGTGACCTTGACCCCTGCAACACTACATTTACAATGGGGGAACTAGAAAGCTGAGAGGGTTGGGAAGGTAATGGGAGGGGAGAGTGGGGAGGTGTTAGAGTTAGTTAGGATGACTAGAAAATATTTTTTTTTATGGGAAGACTAGTGTTGCAGAGAGATTAAGTAGGGGAAGGATTGCTCATTATCTATTATGTAAAATCTTTAAACAATAGATTTTTAAATTGTTATTAAATTAAAAGAGTTCAGTTTAAATACTTTTAACTTAAGTAAGAATACAAAGTAAAAAAAAAACATGTAATATTTTATAAGACCCCAGTAAAAATTTCAGCTAACAAATAAAGCATACTTGACCATAAATACATTTACAAGCTGACAAATAAATTATGTGTGCAAAGTAAATAAAAATTTACTTACTTTTAGGCCTGGCTTGACCAACTCTTTAATCTTCAGGCACATGAGGTTATGAAATCGTGGGTGGAATCTGTATAAGGAGCCATCTACAGCGATTGTCATGTCCTGTTTGTTCAGACGATTTATCAAGGTGGCGAGACCTTGGAAAATGAACACCACAATATTTATAAGATCTTCCTAACACAATGGGTATAAAAGCATCATGTTTTTATGATCTTTTAAAGAATAGATATGATAGTAGAAGTTTTTAATGACCCATCAGGGTAATAAAATCATAATATTTATATGAGCTGTCTGAAACATTATAGTTTATTAACATCATAACAATATGTTTACACAGGTAATAAAGGCTGCTTTAACTTTAATGTTTTTTTCTGCAAGGATATGTGGATGCTATTGTACTTATGGTGTATGGTTCTTACATATTTCTTTAATAGTTTTATATCTATGATAATTTTTAGAAATATTAAATTTGGATAAAAATAATTAAGATATTAGCATTAACTACACACATAATGGATGTATTATGATCTATTTATTTTTTATCTCTTATAAAACATTATTTGAAATAAAAGTTTTTAGTACAAAAATATTGTCTAATGCAAGTAAAGTCTAATACTTTATAATTCTAACATTCAGCCAGGATTTGCAAGTGTCAAGATTAGCAGTAAAAAAAAATAATGAAAATAGAATAAAAATCTTACCAGCTGCTGCCAAGAATGCAGCGCGAGCAGATATCAGGGTGCACACATATTTCACGATCTTACAGTCTTCTGTTGTGTAACTCTCCACATTCAGTTCATCTAGGACTTGCTTTGTGTGACGGAAAAATTCATCTGTATCACTGGGAAAAACAATATGCATAATTCATAAAACATTAAAAAGAACACTAAACATTATTTTAATGTTTTTTTCTATATAAAATAAACAGTGTTTTGAAAGATTTTGCATAGTACCACAATGACAAAAAAATACTCAAAACAAAACAAAACAAAAACAACAATTAAATACTCAAAACTAAACGTATATTAAAAACTATTTAAAAAGAAATATTTTTTAGGCTCTACTATCAGTCTGAGCGGTTGTTAACCTTGTGGTCAAAACCTAAAAGTGAAAAAACATGTTTTTGAGTCCAGATTCCACTTCTCATGTTTTGATTCTATGTTTGTCAATTAGAGCTAAAACACTGACAAACAGACATCCTGTTTTTTTAAGTGACTGGCCAGCAAGCAGTCAGGGCCAGTGATAAGATAAGAAAAAAAATAATTTCTGAGTTGGGTGTGTTACTCTCTCATTTTGGTCCTGATTTCTCAGGGGAGATCAAAGTAATTTCACTCAGCAGTTTTCTTTTAATTTAAAGGCATCTTATAACAATGATCTTCTTAAAGACATCTTATAACAATGACCTTAAAAAAAAGAATTTAAAAACAGAAACAAAATAGCTGTCTAGAAATTCAAATTGAGACAATAATATAATACTATTGCGGGATAAACGTTATTGATTATGCGAGGAGGAACAAGAGACAAACATCGTTAAAGGATGCTGAATGCAAATTTGATTGAGTAATAAATGACAGATCAGAGTGTCAAGGCTAAACATTTTGTCTGAAGCTGGTTATACAAGTGGTTTAAAAAATTATAGAAATTTAAAATAACACTATTTCAAGCTGGTTATACAAGTGGTTAAAAAATAAGAGAAATTTTAAAATAACACTATTTCAAGCTGGTTATAAAGTGGTTTAAAAAATAATAGAAATTTTAAATAACATAAAATAGCCTTAAGTTAGTTGCAGATGTGGTTTAGAAAAATTTAAAATTTTAAAGAATAGCCAATATATTTTTTTAAAAATAGTTTAATTCATATGATATTCAACAACTTTAATACTAATAATATCTTTAAATGTTAATGTTAGTAAATAAATTTTAAAAAAAAATCTATGAATATCTAATATATGGTTTAACAACTGCTAGACAGAATAGGTGCCTAAAAAGATCCACACAAATTTAAAACCAACTCACCTTTCAATTTCAGAAACATATTTAGTATAGAAGCGTCCCCTCTCAAACAGAGAGCAGTCCCTGTCCACGCTCCTAAAGAGAAGACCTTCATGTGCCAGTCTCTCCAGCACAAGTCTGACTATCTCCCCCATGTACATGCCAGAGATCATTTTCTCCATCCTAATAGACAAAACATAAACATTTTTTCTACATCTCATTAGATTAGAAAGTGTTTTTTATACTGATAAAAAGTTTTTATCCTTGCTTTACCTTTCCAACAATGCTGTTTTCATATACCAGGTTTGTATGCAAATTCAGTTTAAAACTAAAATGTGCAAAAATAATTTAGTATGTTTAAAAAAAAAATCTTATAGGTCTACACAAATTAGTGACCTATGGCCCTAAATATCAAGAGACAAAAAAAACATCTGATAGCTATATATATAATAATATAATTTTGCCAAACATAGAGACTAGCAAGAATGTAGCATTTTAGATCACAATAAGACAATAACAGGGGACAGAAATAAAATAAAACAACAAAAAGATGAAAACAATCAATGAAGAAACTGTAGACTGACTGATTGTTCTTTTCTCAAATATTTCATCCAGTATAAAATATATTTTTCAAAATTAAATGAAACAAAATATAGCCCATTTGATACTTATAAGTGTTTAGTTACAGAGATGAAAATTTATTTTTAAGTTTTTAATAGAAACCTTAAATTCATTTAATTGTTGACTAAAAATGTTATGACTTCCAGTAATTATGGAACCTTAGATTAGAAGTAGAAGGCACTGGAAAGGATAAGGGTATAAAAGTAGTTTTTTTTTGTTTTCATCTGAGAACATTTAGGGCAATATCACCTAAATGGTTCTATTTTTATATCTACTATCATCTATTCTAAAACACTAGCTTCCATTTAACTATATGAGGTTACAGCAAACAGCGATTAATCAAAAGTTAAATGAAACTAGCAGATTTTAAACTGAAATGTTGGTGGTGGATTACATCAGAAACCATGCACAAAACACGAGGTGATTATCTTCTAGTAGTCTGATGCAAGACCAGTCTGGCACTGTTTGCTATAGATTTTATGGCTGATCCTGGAAGATTGGTGTCATGTAGTAGGCCTACTTTTCTCCATAATATTAAAATAAATAATTTACTATTTATACAAAAAATAAAATCAGTTTTTTTTTAAATTCTAAGGATTAAAATAATATTTGACCTAGAAGTATGGTCATTTTATTAGTGCATTGTTTTCATCAAATTTTTTGTTTCGTTGTAAAAAAATAAAAAAATAAATTATGTAAGCATAGCCTAGATCTAATCTAATTAGTTATAATTTTTTGCAATTTATTTATTTTATTGTATTTTAGCCTTTTTGTGTGTTGCTATTTGCACAAGTCATTGATAGACCAATAGCAATTGTGTTAATATTTGTACTTGACACAAAGCAGACCACTATCTTATTACAAAAGCCCATTGGTTCATGTCTATAAGAAGTAAGAAAGAAAACTAAGACCATGTTTCTCAGCAGGGTAAAACTAGGTCCAAAAGAAAGATAGCCAATGACCCTGTTATATAAACAGTACCCTGGCCTTGCATTATGAAAGCACGTGACACCAGCCAGCAGAAGATTGATGACGTCCTAGTTTCTAGCTGTATCAAGTGTCTAACTTTTGCTCCGTTCCTACAACACTGGTTGGATAAACTGGCCAATGAGCGAGAATATGGAACGTCATTGGTCCATTTAGTGCGGTGCCGTTCTGCACTGGCGGTTATGGCTATAAGAAGTATATCACTTGTGGATCGTCCATGTATGTCGTCACCCTGTCGGGAGGGGGTGAGGGGGGGGGGGGCTTGCTGGAGTTCAGACTAAGTGGGGAAGGCTCTAGAAATATGACGTAGCACTTGTATTTTTTTTTTCTAAATTGATGAAACAAATCATCTTCTTAGTACTAAAAGAAATTTTTTGGTGGAGGAGGGGGTCTTCTGGACACCCGGACTGTATATTAGTCAATTAGGAGTGGGTCTGGCTTAAGTGGAGTATAACAAAGAAGGGTGGGGGTAAACATCAGCTAAACTAGCGTGACGTCATGTATTGACCAATACTAATCCCGTATTTCAATGAATCGATCCCACTGCAGCGCCGCCCCAATGACACGTGAATGGTAAACACGACCTGGCGCGGGATATCACTGTCCTTATCGGGACCAGCGTCACAATCGATGGACCGCTGGACACGAGTGGACCATGCGAACAAAGGTCGGCATCTAACGACTTGTTGTACACGCGCATGACGTGCTTCTGACAATACCAAATGGGCAGTTAGGGGAGAAGCTCGTTGGTACGCAGGGCGTTGATGAGGGGCTGACGTGCCCCCGACAGATGCGCAGCGAGCCGTTCCGGCGCCAGGTGAGAACTATCAGTTCGATAGTTATTCGTTGGGGGAAAAGCGCCCTCTCTCTCTCCCCCACCCCCCTCCATGGTCTGAAAGTTTGGTGGTATTTTTCTAGGCAAAAGCAATACCTCAGCTTAAAATGAGCTTTAAGGAAAAAAAATTCTTCCTCTCCTGGAGACCCCTTTGGGTCGGCGTCCGGGTCGGTCGCCCCACCCGCGTTGCCCTAGATACGGCACTGACCCCTGATAGTTTTTTTTAGTTTCTCGCACGTACGGAGCATGACAGATACCCAGACACCACTACAAAATCAGAGCATGACAGATATCGTGACACTACCACTAGAACATCAGAGTATGACAGATACCCGGATACAACTAGAACATCATAGTATGGCAGATACACAGATACAACTAGAACATCAGATAATCACAGATACCACTACAACACCAGAGTATGACAGGTACCCGGATACCACTAGAACATCAGAGTATGACAGATACCACTAGAACATCAGAGTATGACAGATACCACTACAACATCAGAGTATGACAGATACCACTAGAACATCAGAGTATGACAGATACCCGGATACAACTAGAACATCATAGTATGGCAGATACACAGATACAACTAGAACATCAGATAATCACAGATACCACTACAACACCAGAGTATGACAGGTACCCGGATACCACTAGAACATCATAGTATGGCAGATACACAGATACAACTAGAACATCAGATAATCACAGATACCACTACAACACCAGAGTATGACAGGTACCCGGATACCACTAGAACATCAGAGTATGACAGATACCACTAGAACATCAGAGTATGACAGATACCACTAGAACATCAGAGTATGACAGATACCACTAGAACATCAGAGTATGACAGATACCCGGATACAACTAGAACATCATAGTATGGCAGATACACAGATACAACTAGAACATCAGATAATCACAGATACCACTACAACACCAGAGTATGACAGGTACCCGGATACCACTAGAACATCATAGTATGGCAGATACACAGATACAACTAGAACATCAGATAATCACAGATACCACTACAACACCAGAGTATGACAGGTACCCGGATACCACTAGAACATCAGAGTATGACAGATACCACTAGAACATCAGAGTATGACAGATACCACTAGAACATCAGAGTATGACAGATACCACTACAACATCAGAGTATGACAGATACAACTAGAACATCAGAGTATGACTTTAATGACAGATACCCGGATACAACTAGAACATCGCTGAGAATGAGAGATGCCAGCTGCATCAGACACGTAACAGAACAGCTTTGGCATTCATAATGAGGTCACACCGCATCTGTATCCGCGAAGGAGACAGCTGTTGGAATAATCATCAGATAGCGGCAAAGCGCAAGGCTGGTTGGAATATGCCGTAAACATGAGCACTACTTTTTGCAACATTTTAGTTCTATTTCAGTTCATTTTATTCAGGTTCCTTCCAGATTTGTAGCTTCAACCTCCTTCGTCTTGACTCTTACCACAAACCTTAACAGTTTCAATAGCAGTAGGGTTAAAGTATGGGTAACAATACGAATGCGTGGATTAAGCTCGCTAAAATCAAATTTTCACTTAAAAACAATCTGAAAATTCCTTTAAAAGCATACTCCATGCCATTATCGACACCCATTAAACTATGATAAAAGCCAAAATAAAATTAAAGTTGTCAATTAGGTTTTTAAAGTAAGAAATAGAGTGAAGTGAAAAAAGATATGTGGAGCTTTAGTCTAATTAACTAGCGGAAAGGGGACGAAAGTAACACCACACCGCCCTTTCCTTGAGAAAGTTTTAAGGATGAGAGAGGGGGGTGGTAGTTTGGTACAGCCTACAGTTTTAATGTAAAGACTAGCTCTACTTATGTAAACACTAATACCAATTTACGAACAAAAATCTTAATTTTTAATATTTTAGGTTTGTTGTTTAATTAAATTTTATTTTGAGTGTTAAAAGTTTTATTTTTTGTTGTTTTCTTTTTGCATAGTCTGCTTTGTAATAAAAATGTAGCAATCTATAGCAAACGTTGGCCTAATCTTTAATCTACAAAATGCAGTGAACCCTAGAATTCTACCCTAGGGCACCCATGAGACTCAGGCTGGCTTGAACTCACTAGGTTTGACTTGGGGAATGATTAAAATTAGAGCGGTTTTAATATCAATATCCTTTAGCAGGCGAAGCTACGCAGAAATCTGAGTCTTGTTTGCTTAAAATCAGCGTAAGATCGCGTAAGAATGTTTTGGCTATCAAACTTTCGTCACTTCCTGTAGCGATATTGCAAGAAGGAAATCTAACGGAAGAACCAAAACGTTTCAGCCATGATGGTTTCAGAGTTTCTTCCTGGCATCTCCTCGGCGGGAGAGGGGGGGGGGGGGGGAAGGGGAGGGGGGAGAAGGGGAGGGGGCGCCCCACCCCGAACGAAACGGAATAGAAAATATATACTTTTAACAGTGTCCGCCCCAACCCCCCCCCCCCCCCCCACCCCGAAAATTAAATTTCAAGTGCGCCCCCCGGAGAAAAAAGTTTGGAAGAAACACTGAATGGTTTTCGTCTCCTACTTACAAATTTTATGTCCACCCAAAAGTTTATATTCACTCACGTATTTTTCTTTTTTTTTTATAAAAAAATAAAAATAAAATATTCAGAAATTAATTCTTAACCTAATTTACCAGGAACTAACTTTACTACTTTAAAAAAAAGGCGTCGAAATAAAAACAACAGACATCTCGAAAGAAAAAGAAAGGGAAGTTACCCTCAAACTTTCATGTCTGAAGCCAGTGACAAACGAAAGCACCAATCAATAACCCACAATTTATTCTATTTGGCGTGAAATATTCTGACAAGCGGGTCAACCCAAGAACTATGGTAGGGCTTCCAGAAAATAAAACAAGTATTAATTTGTATTGGACCAGACATATTTGTTTTTCAACCAAACGCATGAGCTATGAACTCATGATATCGAAAATCGCGGTCAATAATTTTATTTTGCTTTTTTTTTTTTGGTGTAAAAAAACGTCTACACGATTTTACCTTTTTATAATGTGCAGTAGTTGTCTTATTTAACACGTCTTACTGCCAAGCTGTGAGGTGCCAACATAATTAGTCATGAGAAGAAAAAGACAGCTTGAAAAATTAGAAAAGTTTTTATGTCTCTCTGACACTAGGGAGCAAAACTAAAAGTAGGATTGTGTTTTTAACGTGTTGAGACATAAATAGTTGCCGAGAATGGTCTGATGTGTACATCGGACTTTATATGCTTACAATGTATCATAGAAGATATAACAAGCGAAACTAAAGTCGAACACCATCGAACAGCGAAGATGACCAACCAAACAACATCAGCATGTCGATAGAATATTTATATCAAGACAACTAGAATACCCCCCCCCCCACGTAGAATGTTAACAACTAGACTACATCCCCCCTACACAGTAGAGTGTACAAACTAGACTACACCCCACCCCCACACAGTAGAGTGTACAACTAGACTACACCCCCTCCACAGAATAGAGTGATACAACTAGACTACACCCCCCCCCCACACAGAGAAGAGTGTACAACTAGACTACACCCCCACAGAGTAGAGTGATACAACTAGACTACACCCCCTTAGAGTAGAGTGTTACAACTAGACTACACCCCCTTAGAGTAGAGTGTTACAACTAGACTACACCCCCTTAGAGTAGAGTGTTACAACTAGACTACACCCCCCCCCCACAGAGTAGAGTGTTACAACTAGACTACACCCCCTTAGAGTAGAGTGTTACAACTAGACTACACCCCCTCCACAGAGTAGAGTGTTACAACTAGACTACACCCCCCCCCACAGAGTAGAGTGTTACAACTAGACTACACCCCCATAGAGTCGAGTGTTACAACTAGACTACACCCCCATAGAGTAGAGTGTTACAACTAGACTACACCCCCATAGAGTAGAGTGTTACAACTAGACTACACCCCCACATACGTTCTATGGGGGTCGCGGGTCCCTTATATTTTATAAAAGGGGGTCGCCACTCGAAACAGTTGGGGAACCACTGTGTGCTATAGAATAACGAAGATAACAGGACCAACTGAAATCTTACGATGACATAACGTGAAGCAACCCGTCGCTAAAAACATCGTGACCTTTGACACTAACAGTTAACAGCTGACCCCCATGGCCATGACCTATGACCCCGGTTGTTATAAGAACAGCAAAACAAACTTATGGTTTACATTTCCAGACTTCTGTCCGCAAAGTATGTCAACAATAAAACTGCACCGTCTGGCAAGAATAAACAAACAAAACTAATACCTCGAATGTCTCTACTTACACAAGGTCTAGTAATAAAACATGGCACTATTCTTACATTTATAATCATTTACTTTGTACACACAGTATCAACAATACACAAGCAAACGTCTTCTAAAACGAATCTAATTTAAGCTTGTCTTAAAATCAAAACAACCATAATCGTTTTTTTTTAAAATAGGTAATCATGTTGCAACATGAGCGATACAGACTTTCTTTGATAAAGGCAATAAAAAATAAACAATAAATCGCCGACAGAATATGATACAGTTACAGTTTTTGGGTTGTTTTATTACTCTTTCTGATGAACAATTAAGTCTAAAAATGTATGTTGTGTTTAGTTAAGATTTTATTGCTGAAAGTTATCCTTGTGTGACTATTGTTTCAAAATGAAAAGCTAGTAGCAAAATTAACGCGGATTGTGTTAGATAAATATGATTAGAAAAGATGAGAAAACACCTGAGAGATCTTAGAAAACATGAACAAACACAGGAAGAAAACACGAGAAAACAATGGAAGATGAGAAAACATGACAAAACCCGGGAAGAAAACATGAGAAAACAAATGAAGACGAGAAAACAATGAAAGATGAGAAAACATGAGAAAACAATGGAAGATGATAAAACATGAGAAAACAATGGAAGATGAGAAAACATGAGAAAACAATGGAAGATGAGAAAACATGAGAAAGCAATTGAAGATGAGAAAACATGAGAAAACAATGGAAGATGAGAAAACATGAGAAAGCAATTGAAGATGAGAAAACATGAGAAAACAATGGAAGATGAGAAAACATGAGAAAGCAATTGAAGATGAGAAAACAATGGACGAGATGAGAAAACACGTAAAAACACTCGAATAATCATGACAAGGCACAGGAAAACACTGGAATGGTCTGGAAAAAGAACCCAGAGAAAGAACAGGAAAAGGATAAACTGGTACTCACACTTGCTTGCCAGGGTTGATAGAGAATGTGTCGAGTTCTCTGTCGTATTCTGTCCTCATAAAGTCTAAGCATCCATTGTCTCCAAAAGCTCCCCATTCCGTGTTGATGATTACCTGCTCACAAAAAGGTGGCATTGTTTTTCAAACGGCTTACACAACTCAGTGATTGGGTTATAGAAAGACACAACTAGAAGCATATTCAAAATGTTTATATTGGCCAATGCTGGGTAAAAAAACAAAACAAATTATTTCACACTACAAGGTGCCATAACAGGCCTGAGAATGCTTTTATAACCAGTGGTGTTTTTTGGTTTAGATTGATACCCAATCATACTTTAATCTCAGCGAACAATTGTTATTTGTATGCAATAAAATTCGATGGATTAAATAACAGCCAATCTTCTCCCAATCGACGGACGGTGTGGTAGAGAGGTTAGTGCGTGCTATTAAAAGTCCTCCCCCCCCTCCCCGACACACTGAGCTACCCGTTACATAACAACAATATTTGTCATCGTGCTGTAACAACAATAAACCAGTCAGCAGTTAAAAAAAACAATGTAGAGGCACAGATATTATCTGTCAGACGCGTCACGTGACCTGATGTACACGTACAACTAAAAAACAAAACAAAACCGCAGCAAGACTAGAACGAACAAGCCATTGTTGGCTCACTCGGCTAGAAATCTCGCTGTACGTTGGCTGGCGGTGAGTGTGCGAACCGAGGCGGAGGGCGGTAAACTTCTTGGCATCCGCGGGATTTGCTGCTATTTTTTACAACGGTGCTCAGTTGGAATGGTTGACTTGTTTTTTTTGTCCACACAAAAACGTATCAAAGCAGAATGGATATAACTCGTTTTATTTGAAACAAGAACTGTTGAGTTAATAAACATAAAGAACAATGAAAAGGGTAGGGCAACTTAATAGAACTTATCGGGACCGAATAGAAAGGGTCTGCCTGCTCTATTAACCGACTGCTCAGACCTACAGATTAAACTTTAAACAGTTATACACAGAGCACGATGGTGTTTTTTTTTTGGGGGGGGGGGGGGGGTGTCTTGATTAATATCGTTTCCTAGAAATTAATATTGTCTTATTCAAATTTAAATCATAAAAATATGAGTTCTAAATTAAACTGACGCTAGAATCAAAAGACAATCTCCCGTGTTTATCCTGAAAGTCAGCTATTTTAACTGTACACCAACGCACAATCTCCTGAAACGTAATCTTCGCATTGATCCGGCTACAGAGTTCATAAACCCATTCATTTCATATTTAAGCTACTGGCTATCGCTGGTGGTACGATATGGTCGTGCTATCAAGATGTTTATTTCTCGAACTTTCCATCTGACCTGATGTCCTTCATTAGTTCACAACTTGTATTTACAGATGTTTATGATAAGTTCTATCTAAACAAGCTCACTAACGTGAGATAACATTGGGGCAATGGCCGTGTTTATTTACTTCACTATGCGAACCACATTGTTTAAATAAACAGCCACTTTCAAACCTCGTGCTTAATTTAGATAGTAGATTGTTCTTTTTTTTTTTTTGGGGGGGGGGGGGGGGGTTAAAACTAAATTAATTTTGCCTGCTATGTGGGTCGTGGAGGACGGAGAGGCCTAGCGGTAGGGAGCTAGAGTCTTAACCTGTTTGTCTCGAGATCGAATCCGGGTTCAAGTCAGTAGACTGTCCCTGGGTCCACCCAGCTGAGAGGGGTATCTAACTCACGTTAGGGAAAGTAAAGGCGGCTGGGCATAGTGCTGACTATACTATCCTTTCATATGCCGAGGTCACAGAAACAGGTGAACTCTACTTCACTTGTCCCATTGACCGTAGGTTTGGAAGGGGAATATAATTATTATTTTACTCATATGGGTCGTAGGAGGTCAGTTTGGTTTTTTTCTTCTTTTTATTTGTAGCTTTTGAAACAACTGAATTCCTGTTTAGACTTCTTCTGAGCGCCTTTATTAAATTTTTTTATCTAACAAAATATTAAAATACTGTGGATACATACACTCGTGTCAGTAGGTATAAACCTAGTTAAAATGTCCATACGGCATCGACTGGTACGTCTCACGTTAGGGATAATCAAGCCAAAATACTGACCACACTGTCCATTTATATGCCAAGGTAATACAATCAGATGAACTCTACTTCATCTGCCCCTTGTGACTTAATTAAGCTCTGACGGGAAAAGAGGACGATGAAGGTGTAGTTACCTGCTTAGGATGATGGTCGTCTGCGTGCTTCCAGGTGCCGACGTTGTCCAGGTACTCCATGTAGCAGGCGTTGCAGCCGGTGCCAAGGATGAGCCCGATCTCACAGTTCCGGTCAACATGGGCAGCAGACATCAGCGTCCCCACGGCGTCATTGACCACTGCAACTATCTCCACCTTGCAGTTCTGGAATCAAAAGAAAACATGTGCAATCTTAGGTGTCATTGACCACTGCAACTATCTCCACCTTGCAGTTCTGGAATCAAAAGAAAACATATGCAATCTGACGGGGTCATTGACCACAGCAACTATTTCCACCTTGCTGTTCTGGAATTAAAAAAACCACTTGTGCAATGTGAGGGGGTCGATGACCTCACAGTTTTGAGAATAAAAGAAACAGATTTGGTCTCTATAGTATAAGTCGTTATTCAAAGTGAATGTCTTCGCCGGGGTTTCTATCATACGTTTTGCTTGGGGGTAGGGATTTGTAATTTGGGGGTTGGGGCAATTATAAAAATAGTATTTATAAGTATGTATTTTTCTATTTAAATATACTTTTTTTTTCTATTTCGTTCCGCAGGGTGCTGCCTAATAGAAATACCATCCCCTCCCCCTCTGACCAGGAATGGGTTAGTGATAGTATTCCGCTAACTTCAGCTAAATTTTATTTGTATTTATCTTGCTACCAGTGACCTAAAAGTAAACTACTCCTTTTTTAAGGAGGATTTAATTACTGTGGCATTTGTCGGGTACTGGTATAACACATTACCAAACTAATTAAAAAACCATGTAATTAAAAGAAGATCCACGTAATGGACACCAGCGAGAAAAGTCTCAAAGGTATTTGAGAGGTGTATAAATTCATTTAAAAATCTTGCACGGCGTAGTTACAATTAATATGGTTATAAAATCCTGTCTGTCTGGTTTTTTTCGGACTTTACTAAAGATTGGATATATTTGATGTTTTTAATATTTTCGGTAACTAAATAAAAATTAAAAAAAAAGAAAAAACAATTTGGTTTTCACGTGTAATGGCGACATAAACAATGGCCGACATAAATTTTATTGTACACATTGTAAGCTAAAAATAGAAACAATAGGTCATGGTGTTTAAATTTGCATAGTTATTTAAAAATTTGATCTGCAAAGTTTTGTAAACAAAATAACTATAAAGTGGGGCTGTCAGAAATCGATCACGGAGTTCCTTTACAGCCAATCACTGTTTGTCTTACGAAAGTGAAACATCGGGTTATAACTTAGGCTTGATGAAAATAAATAGAAATGTAGCCTTAAACTCAACAAATTATTTTCAAGTTCTCTGGATCTGCACCTTGTATAGCATTGATTCTAAAACTATTACATTTCTGAATTAATTTTAGGCTTAAGTTTTTAATAAAAAAATTTCTTTTATTAGTTTTATGGTCCTAAATCTAAAAAAGCACATTTTTATTCCATGTCAACAATATTACGGAGGGAATCTCGTCAACTCGCTGGTGTCCATTAAAAGTGTACATAAGAAGCGTAAGTAAAAAAAAAAACAGATTACATACACCATGGTTTAATATTTAATTAACAATTAAAAGTGCTAAATGAGTATCTAACGAGACCACAGTACTACAACAACCAGTGGGTCACTTGGTCTAGGCATCAAAACTAATGCAAGTGTAGGTGTGTGTGTGTAAGAGGGGGGGGGGGGCGTGTTTTCTGACACTCGGCATTAGTCTTTTTGCACGCGGCAAACTCGTGCATACACACACAACACATTGTATCTCTTTACGTAAAGAGTACCACAAGCCTATTGTCGACACTCTCCATAAATATTTCTCTTTAAGAATTCTCGTATCGTACAAGATGGCTGTCGCCCAGCAGACGGTCACTAGTGACCCAGTGACCTTGTCGCTGAGAGCGGGAGATAAAGACCATCCAAATTTTTTAAAAACATGGAATAAACTGAGAAGACAATTATCTTTTGAAAAAAAAAAGACGAATTGTGTACACTCCGTGAACGCGTGAAGCGCTTCTTGAAATAGATAATTGATTACTGAATAATTATCTCTAATTAGTCTTTGAAGCTTAATTGTTTGTGGAAGAGTAGTGGAAATTCTGAAAGGCTACTTTTACAATTAGAAAAGTGGTAGCAAAAAAAAAAAAGAACGATTTTTTTTTCTTTCAATATCTCTATATCTATACATTTAGATATACATATACATATATAAACACAAATAGGTTACAATAGTTAGGGAACCACTGAGCTAATTAAATCAGCTGAGTGTAATAATTTTAAATTATTTGGAAGTTATTTTGTGAGTGCTGCCAACACTACCCTAACCCTAGCCCTAACTCCACTAACAATACTGACTTAAACAGCTCTTTACATGATGTAGTATTGTCTTGCATGAGAAGAATCCTGAATTATTCTTTGTGTCACGATATTATTAACGCAAACCTAACTTTAATTTCCAACATAATTGATAACAAAAAAAACATTTTATAGCGTCCTGGAATGTTATTATTTTTTAAATTTCTGAGTTTGTATATTATTTTTATTACTCATGTGCGAATTTTTTAAAAAAAGAATAAGCGTACGCACTTCAACTTTCACATTAAAGCAACTGTATTCAATACCTAAAAGGACTATAACTCTTGAACGAGGTAACTCGTGGGGAAAAAAAAAAAGGGGGGGGGGGGAGGAGGTGAAAATGAAAAAAAATGTAGCTGACTATTGTGCAACACGGTCTAAAGTTACATACACATACACAAAGGAACACGCACGCACACACGTTATGTCCTTGGCTTACTTACAGGTTGCTGACTCAAAAAAAAAAAAAATCAACAGACAACCTCCATGTTTTTGGTATTACATAAAGCGAGAAGAAGATGTTAAGTCTGGTCTGCACGAAGGGCGGGGTAAACAAATGACGTCAAGCAGAAAGTAAGCAATCCATTTTAGGACTGTTACATGACTTCTTCATTATCCAACACATTTTAGGGCATTTAAAAATTGTATTTAATAAACTTTGGATCCATTTTAAACGTTTGTTTCGTTTTTATAATAAAGGGAAAACATTTGGACTTGTTATTTTCGAAAAACCTTAGTAATTTAAAAAAAATACATTAAAAACCCCGTTTTCAGCTATTAATAATAATAAACTTTTTTTTAAAATCCAAGAAGTTTCTAACTACTGCTATTATATGAAATATGCGTGTGTTAGAGCTATTGTAAAAATATGAGTGTGTTACAACTATTGTAACTGTAAGAAATATATTCATGCGTTAAAGCCTTTAATATTTGCCCCCCCCCCCCCCCCCCGACATACTCAAAACAGTTCTGAATAAAACTACGCTATTTTATAATTCTCACAGCGAATGTGTTACATCAATGAAGAAATAAGTTGTTTGATAATTTAACCATGAAACAACCTTAAAAACTTTACAAGGAAAGGGGGTGGGGTAAGGGAGGTGTACTTTGTTAATTATGCAATAGAGTTTTTTTTTAACTTGTATTCTTTATTTTGAGTTTACTAATTACCTTAATTAAACTTCAAGTCACGAACTTCAATCAGGAAGTTCAACCGTTCGATATTTCCAATATTTACATTCACACGCTGTGCTATATACATTCAACAACAGTACAATAAAAGAGGGTTGTGGAGGTTGGTATATAGGACACCCAAGTGTCTATATGTGTATGTGATTAGAGGGGAGGGGGGGGGGGAACGGTTCATCAAGGACTGTGATAGTGGTCAGCTGCCAGGATCACAATCAATTATCGATTAGGTACGGCGTGGTCGGGCGGAGTGTGTATGACTGTTAACGCTTCAGTCCCGAGTTCGTACCCCGGGCAGATGAGGCAAACTATCTAGGAGACGAAAGCCCAGAATCAAACAACTGCTGCCTTGTAGTTTGTTCTGGGCTGGACTAAGACTACTGAAGCAAAATCTTGAAAGAAAAGCAGACACGTAATACTTGGAGGGAAATCTTCCTTATTTAAAATTTAAAACGAAAACCAAGAAAAAAAAACACTTAACAAAAGGGTTTAAGCTCCCAATAAGGGGTGTTAGATTTAAAACATTTTAAGGGAAAAATTTACTGCTAAACGGGTTGTTATGGTTATTTTTAATTTAGCTTAAAAAGTCGCGGATTTTGGTTTGGCAATTGAAGTGGGTAAAAATAAGTAGGCTGCGTTATGTAAGTCGCAGGAATAAAAGTTTAAGTTCATTTCATATAGCACTAAACAAAGGGCATGCTAATGTTATGAGCTAATTAAAATACTCAAGATATACTTGATGTAACCCGAGGGGTTGGGGGTGTGGGGGGGGGGGGGGGGGGGGTACGACGACGACGACTCACGAATAAGGAAAAAAAAAACACCCCGTTCTTTCATAACAACTTATCATATCTCGCGATAGCCGTCTATAAATATCACAGCGAGCAAAAATACTAAACTTTAGTGGGAAGTTGTGCACTTTTATAAAGTTTATCTTTTTAGAGTTAACTTTCCTTTCTACGGCTCGAGTCTTGATTTATTTTAAATGAAAACAGGTGTGCAACTTTTTATTAAAAATTCCCCCCCCCCCCCCCCCCAAAAAAAAGGACGATGTATAGAAGACCGACGCGTGATATATAGGCTATCTTTTTTTTTCTACATTAAATACAACCCTTCTTTTAAAATCAAGAATATATGCTATATGATCTATAAAGCACACCTTAAAAATTAATTAATTTTTTTCTTGGCGGAGAAACAGGAAGATAATCTACGTTTTTGCAGGTGTTGTGGGTATAATAATTGCATACGGCTAACTGGAGATAGCTTAATGATAGGATTAGGCTTTTTGATATGTGGTTAGGGCTAATGGGTGGATGTGTTATCGTATTAAACTCTTTGCAATGATCGCCTGAGCACTACTAAACTGTTTCCATAGTGTAGTGTACACAGAGGAGATGATACTTTACTGTTGAAAATGAAATGTACTAGGCGATCAACACTCATTCCAAAATACCAATTCTAAGAATAAACGAAACCTAGTTTAAACTCACCTCAGCTGTGAGGGGTGGTCTAAAAAGTGCGTCACACCCAAGAAATGGGGATGAGAAGGGAAGGGGGAGGGGGCTAAGACCCTTTAGACATTGTGATAGGGAGAGAAAGGGCTGTGTAAAGAAGTAAGAAAGAATATTAATATCTTTTTACAAACTATGATGCAATGGTGTACTATAAGCACGTGTCAAGAAAGTAGACTAACCTACTTATTTTAGCAATAGGCGTACATTAATTTTTCTAGAGTGAGCAGTTTACCTCTGCGTTTAATATTAAATATTATTTACACACAGATTATAGCACAATGCCAACACAAAGATACAGGTAATAATGGCATTTTACCATCACGTTATGTTTTCTAGCGATGTAGCAGGCGAAACTAGCAGTAAAAAATGTACATTTCAGTTCATGTCACAGTGGCCCTAGCTGTATCGAGCAGCATTAAACGAGGTGACCGAATTACGTAGACCGGTGTACTCCAACTTAAGGGCGCCTAAAATTTTATCCCGTGCGTTACACACATTTTAAAATTTACATTTAATTAGGTCGTTATGTTCAAATGTAGCAAACAATTAATTTTAATGAAATTAGGTTTTAGATTGGTTTTTTTTTTTAAAGTCTAAATAAATTAAATATTAGGTTGAAGTAAAAAATTGTAAAAATTCTCCTTACACATTAAAGAGCTGAACGAAATAGCAGAATTAGATCTAGTACAAGCAAGGGGGTGGGGGTGGTGGTGTTGGGAAGAGGGAGGGGGGAGAGGGAGGGAGGGGGAAAAGCAAATTTAATTTAATATTGTTTCTATTTCGGATGCTGGTGTAAAGGAAACAATGAAAAAAAAATGTTTTAAATGACATAGTGAGTTAATACAGGGCAGTAAGCTAAAAAAAAAATTCAAAATCATCAAAGGATAGCTAAATTATAAAGACTTACTAGTTTAAAAAGTAATAACAGTTCAATCAGTAGTAATGAAAACAGTCCATTATTTATTAGAGGGTTGAATAAAAAAAAAATCTAGTCTGACCAAGAATATTCCTAGTACCCATAAATTGTCAATACAAAAATAACAAGAAAGATTGGTTTTTTTTTAAACAAAACATTAAATGACACCGTTGTTGTGTTCAACAAGATAAAATACAACAAATGATGTATGTGATTCATCGACAATTTGTTTCAACATGGTTACGATTAAAAATGAAATAATAAAATGACGAACATAAAACTACTTACAGTTCTTCTCTTGAGAGCCTCCTGCAGTAACTGGCAAATGTCCTCGCCCACGACGCCCTCACAACGGAAACCTTTTGTCCATTTGGACAGCCTGGCTTTAGCCAGACCCTCCTGCTGGCAGGGGAAGGAGAAGGTGAAGCCCAGGGGCAGGGAGTGGTTCGTTAGATCGTGTTCTGTGACGAATTTTCCAATGCAGTCGGCTATGTGGTCAAACAGCTGGGGAGAATAGAATACATTTTTGTTGAGTGAAGACAGGGAGAACTGATAAGGAAGGAAACACATTGGGGTGGTGGGTGGGTCATTGGGGTGGTGGGTGGGTCATTGGGGTGGTGGGTGGGTCATTGGGGTGGTGGGTGGGTCATTGGGGTTGTGGGTGGGTCCTTGGGGTGGTGGGTGGGTCATTGGGGTGGTAGGCTGGTGGGGAAATTGGTGGATAGATGGAAGAGATTGATGGATGGATGAATTAATGGATGAGGACGGGGTGGATGGATGGATGGATAGATGGAAGAGATTGATGGATGAACTAATGGATGAGGGAATAGGTGTATTGGGGTATTGCTGTATGCGGAGTAAGGACGGGTGGATGGGCGGACGAACGGATGAACGGACGGTTGAATGGGTGGATTATTGGATGGATTGATAGATGGATGGATGGATTATTGGATGGATGAATGAATGGAGTATAGGATGAATGGATGAATGGATTATTGAATGGGTGGATGGATTATTGGATGGGGGATTGACAGATTATTGGATGGATGGATTGATGATGGGTGGATGGATGAAGGATGTTTGGATGGATGGATGGGTGGGTGGATAGATGGGGGTAGGGAGGTAGTGAGGGAGGGAGGAAGGGAGGGAGGGAGGTAGTGACAGATGGACTGATACATGGATGAAAGCATACATAAACAGGTGGTGCTCGAATAAAAAGATACATATCCACTACAAAGCATCTAAAAACCAATATTTTAAAGATGTCAACCCTTCATCCTATACAACTTTTTGTCTCCTAATACATACATATGCTGACGAAGAGGTCAACAACAGCTGATTCTATTGATATACATACAAATGTGTGGCGTGATTAACATGTGTTGACCGGGATACAACGATAGACACGAAACAAAAGATGTGGAAGGTGTCGTTGATTGTGGTGGGGAGTTCGGCCCTGGGCATGTAGCTCTCTGATTGAGCTTAGGTCCCATTTGCTACGCGGTTAGTGTGGATATTCATTACACACAATGGGGTTTGTGTGATTGAATATTTAGCCTAGAAAATGGTGTATTAAAGTACAGGTGGCCTTGGGCTGTGATCGACAGTTTGGGCGAGGATAGCGTTGACTATGCAAATACCAGAGGTTAGGTGAGGCGTTTTGAAACTGCACGCGATATGTTATTTCAAATTAGGAAATAGTGATTATGTTTACAAATTTACAGAAGTAATAGTTTCAAAAATTAACAATAATCAACTTTAAATTTTTTTCGAATAAAACTCCATTAAAAAGCTTTTAGAATCAATCGGGTCAAGTAAAACCCTTTAAAGGATTTGTTATTGTTCTGTGAATTAATGATTAATTAGTATGTTGTTTCTATGATCCATTTTAACATCTAAAAGTTCTAGCTAATTTGTACATAATCTTCCAATAGCCATTAGCCTGAAGTTGTAAGCTAGACATGCTTTCCATTCATGATAATCGTACTTTAACCCTAAGCTAGACCTTAATCCGGACCCTGCTATACGAGAGATTAGATTATCATCCCACTTACGTACCAGAAACAATGAACTATTTTATCCCGGCTATTGCAAAAGCAGTGCAAGAATATACTAATATTATTTTAGTTCTTAGAGGCGAATTTTGTTACCTTTATAGTTAAAAGAAATATCAGCAAAAGTAAGGCTCAGTGTATCAATTTAAAGTGTGTAGAAATAGTAAAAGATACAGAGAGTAGAAAAAAATAGGTAATGGATATGCATTATGTCATTTCTTCCTAGAAGCGCTGTGCTCCGTACATGGTAGTGTGATGAATAAAAGATGAGGGCAGCGTTATGATAACGAATTCACCACACACAATGGAAGGTTCCAGAGATTTGCGTGTGAGTTTGCTTATTGATATAACGCAATGGGGACTTCTGAGGAATGTTTACACCGACAATACACTTGAAATACATCGTTAAAGTTATAAGCGCCTACTTTTTTTTATTACTACTAATTATTTTAAATTTAAATTCATTTAAATTCATATTGCATTTGCAAAATCTAGGCTTATACGGAGATTTCTTTGGGTAAGATTGTACAGTTCTTACCTACCCTTGACTCAGCCGATGATTATACTTGTAGACTTGGGGTTTAGGTTCAAGTTACGCAAAAATTGATCAGAAATACAGATTCGACTCTATCAAATACATGTTAATGGTTTGTTCAGCGAGATTAGCATTCGATTTAAGAGTCTGCTTTAGGTGAGATAAACTATTAACACATTTGAGCCAAGCCAGCTCTAATGAGTACCTGCCATGGGGAGCCTACAAATGTAGCGATATAAATAATACAACCTTCAAATCTAAAAGTAGTTTTGCCAACTGTTTACTGTTCAATTAGTTTAACAGTGGCTTAGTTTTATGGGCTACAAAAATAACATACGTTTACTAGATGAATGTCTTTTAATGAAATTATTATTTCACACAAAACTGATTAAAGCACTTAATTAGCAGGGATAAAAAATCAATGTTTAATTAAAGAGGGCCAATAAATTTAGAAATGGTTAACATTGCGCAATGCACCAATGCACGGTTTTAAGTAGGTGTTTCATACAAAGGGTTGATGTATATCTTTAACAAGTTTCCAAGAGACCACCCATGTGGTCAAGCTAATGTTTCTCTAACCACAGGATTTGAGAGGATAGTGTGGTCAGCACCATGTCTAGCCCCATGGGCTGTATGTAGTAGAGTTTATGTTTCTCTGACTTCAATGTATAAGAGGATAGTGTGGTAAGCCCCATATCAAGCAGCCTTTACCTGACCCATGAAGGGTAAAGTTAAAGCTGTGGGGGCTTAATACTGACCACACGAGTGAGGCTAATGAAACAAACGCCATTTCTGGGGGTCATACAGTCTGTAAAATTATAGAGGGGTGGACTGGGAGTGTTTTGAACCAACATCACTTAGATGAGGGAACAAATGATATGTTAGGCTTACCCCAACCATTGTGAGTCAGCTCATGTTTTTTTATACTCAAAAAGCTTTTAAGGAATATTTAGTGAACAGAAACCATGTCCAAGGTGGGCTACATGAATTTACCCCCCCCTGGAGCAATTACCCCCCCCCCCGTCAATTACCCCCCTGGGGAATTACCCCCCCCCCCCCCATCCACCAAGATAGAATTCTGATTCTAACACCAACACTATATCTATATATACCTTAATCCTAACCATAAGACAAAGACGAAAAACCTAAGAATTCATCTCACCCTAAAATAAACCAAAAAACCAAACCCAAATCTAGACATTGATTTAAGCCTAACCCAGGTACTAACAATAACCCTAACCCTAGCCCAAACTCAAACCTTAGCTCTAACCCTAGCTGAACCGCTATGACCGGGGAGGTAATGTCCTACTGGGTGGGGGGTAACTGACAGGGGGGTAATTACTTTGGGGGGGTAATGACGGGGGGGGGGGGATTCCGGAGGGTAATTGACGGGGGGGGGGGGGGAAATGCCCTGTTCCCGTCCAAGGTGTACACTTTCATTAAGTTACAGTAGAAAGCTTACCTGGGTTCCTGTACCAAGCATAATCCTCTGTGGGATCAGGTACGTTTTGCTCTGAATATCTATGTCATGACCTTGAAGTCTGACTAGCAAAACTCTGAAGTTGGTGCCACCAAGATCCAATGCAAGGAACTCTCCCTTTTCTGAAAATCGAAAAATTATGTCATTTAAAGAAGCTTTGATCTAATTCTAATGTCACATTTTGAAAAGTATTTACAAAAACCTTTAATTTTTGTTTAAGATGAACAGAAACTTAACTGAAACAATAGGTTTACGATTAAGATATTGTGTGCCTACCTGAGCCGTCTGGTAATGACCTGACATAGGTAGGAAACATCTTGATGTCTGCGACTGTGTGTGACTGTTTCTTGAGCCCATTGTTCATCTCTTGGTGCAAGAGTGTCATGACACGCTTGTAGGCTGCACCCGACAGCTTGAACCCCTTTACAAATGCTTCGATCTGAAGTTAAGGACAGAATACTTATTGTTATTAAAAGGCACGTTTTCATTAATTAACAAATGCTTCGATCTAAAGTTAAGGACAGAATACTTATTGTTATTAAAAGGCACGTTTTCATTAATTAACAAATGCTTCGATCTGAAGTTAAGGACAGAATACTTATTGTTATTAAAAGGCACGTTTTCATTAATTAACAAATGCTTCGATCTAAAGTTAAGGACAGAATACTTATTGTTATTAAAAGGCACGTTTTCATTAATTAACAAATGCTTCGATCTGAAGTTAAGGACAGAATACTTATTGTTATTAAAAGGCACGTTTTCATTAATTAACAAATGCTTCGATCTGAAGTTAAGGACAGAATACTTATTGTTATTAAAAGGCACGTTTTCATTAATTAACAAATGCTTCGATCTAAAGTTAAGGACAGAATACTTATTGTTATTAAAAGGCACGTTTTCATTAATTAACAAATGCTTCGATCTGAAGTTAAGGACAGAATACTTATTGTTATTAAAAGGCACGTTTTCATTAATTAACAAATGCTTCGATCTAAAGTTAAGGACAGAATACTTATTGTTATTAAAAGGCACGTTTTCATTAATTAACAAATGCTTCGATCTGAAGTTAAGGACAGAATACTTATTGTTATTAAAAGGCACGTTTTCATTAATTAACAAATGCTTCGATCTGAAGTTAAGGACAGAATACTTATTGTTATTAAAAGGCACGTTTTCATTAATTAACAAATGCTTCGATCTGAAGTTAAGGACAGAATACTTATTGTTATTAAAAGGCACGTTTTCATTAATTAACAAATGCTTCGATCTGAAGTTAAGGACAGAATATTTATTGTTATTTAAACGCAAGTTTTCATTAATTAACAAATGCTTCGATCTGAAGTTAAGGACAGAATACTTATTGTTATTAAAAGGCACGTTTTCATTAATTAACAAATGCTTCGATCTAAAGTTAAGGACAGAATACTTATTGTTATTAAAAGGCACGTTTTCATTAATTAACAAATGCTTCGATCTGAAGTTAAGGACAGAATACTTATTGTTATTAAAAGGCACGTTTTCATTAATTAACAAATGCTTCGATCTGAAGTTAAGGACAGAATATTTATTGTTATTTAAACGCAAGTTTTCATTAATTAACAAATGCTTCGATCTGAAGTTAAGGACAGAATACTTATTGTTATTAAAAGGCACGTTTTCATTAATTAACAAATGCTTCGATCTAAAGTTAAGGACAGAATACTTATTGTTATTAAAAGGCACGTTTTCATTAATTAACAAATGCTTCGATCTGAAGTTAAGGACAGAATATTTATTGTTATTTAAACGCAAGTTTTCATTAATTAACAAATGCTTCGATCTGAAGTTAAGGACAGAATACTTATTGTTATTAAAAGGCACGTTTTCATTAATTAACAAATGCTTCGATCTAAAGTTAAGGACAGAATACTTATTGTTATTAAAAGGCACGTTTTCATTAATTAACAAATGCTTCGATCTGAAGTTAAGGACAGAATACTTATTGTTATTAAAAGGCACGTTTTCATTAATTAACAAATGCTTCGATCTGAAGTTAAGGACAGAATATTTATTGTTATTTAAACGCAAGTTTTCATTAATTAACAAATGCTTCGATCTGAAGTTAAGGACAGAATACTTATTGTTATTAAAAGGCACGTTTTCATTAATTAACAAATGCTTCGATCTAAAGTTAAGGACAGAATACTTATTGTTATTAAAAGGCACGTTTTCATTAATTAACAAATGCTTCGATCTGAAGTTAAGGACAGAATATTTATTGTTATTTAAACGCAAGTTTTCATTAATTAACAAATGCTTCGATCTGAAGTTAAGGACAGAATACTTATTGTTATTAAAAGGCACGTTTTCATTAATTAACAAATGCTTCGATCTAAAGTTAAGGACAGAATACTTATTGTTATTAAAAGGCACGTTTTCATTAATTAACAAATGCTTCGATCTGAAGTTAAGGACAGAATACTTATTGTTATTAAAAGGCACGTTTTCATTAATTAACAAATGCTTCGATCTGAAGTTAAGGACAGAATATTTATTGTTATTTAAACGCAAGTTTTCATTAATTAACAAATGCTTCGATCTGAAGTTAAGGACAGAATACTTATTGTTATTAAAAGGCACGTTTTCATTAATTAACAAATGCTTCGATCTAAAGTTAAGGACAGAATACTTATTGTTATTAAAAGGCACGTTTTCATTAATTAACAAATGCTTCGATCTGAAGTTAAGGACAGAATACTTATTGTTATTAAAAGGCACGTTTTCATTAATTAACAAATGCTTCGATCTGAAGTTAAGGACAGAATATTTATTGTTATTTAAACGCAAGTTTTCATTAATTAACGATTAACTTCTATCTGAAGTTAAGGACATAATACTTATTGTCATTACAACGCACGTTTTCGTCACATTGTTAGAGAAAAAGCAAACGTTCAAATATGCGGTTGGTTTGGTGCTGGTGGTGTAAAGGGGGGGGGGGGGGGGAGAGAAGGGGTTAAGATACACGCGAGTTTTCAAAAAAATACATATATATGTGCTGTGACCTACTTAGGTCGAGTCATTTTTATTTTGACATTGTATAATTCCTTATATGGAATGATGGTGTAACACCTGGGGTTTTTCCACTGACTTATTAAGGTGTTTGAGACATAGAAATTTTCCATTAAAATCTGATTGAATGATTCTGATCAGATGATTATCCCAACCAATGGCGACATGAGTTGAGGATAACCTCCCCTGTCACAGAAGTCTTTAATTGCACTGCACACTCGCAACACGAGGCAGTTTATCTTGACCTGGCAGACTACGAGGCAGTTTTACCTTGTCAGGCAGCCGTCCATATTGTCCGGCTATAGACTCTGACCATTTGAACGTGAGAGTACTTAAGACCTGTGTGTGCCTTGCTTTCTTAAGTTGATTTAGTCTTCTAGTTTAATATTACTTGTCGCTAAGTAATTCTAGAAACTACAGCAGTGTTGTGTGGCCTGTAGCTGTTCTTTAGACAGTGTAGAAATCTGTGATAGTGTTTTTTCCTACATTGTGTAAGTTGGGTTTTGATATTTTATACATTAAATATTTTATTCAGTTCAACCTTGTGTTCTGCCACTTCTGAGTTCGCTGATTAAAAGGTCGTATGTAGATTGGATGAGTGTTAATTACAATAGTATCACTAGCTTCCCTAGACATTAAATTCGAGCCCTAGTGGGTCGTTGTGTTAAGTGTTCATCCACTTAGGCCGTAAGGTATTTGCATATGACCCCGAAAAAAGAATCCGGGGACGTTCTCCTTCTATTTGGCTGATAGATAGGTTAACGTTACAAAGTGGGGTCTCGCCGAGATTTAATCTGTCGTTCCAGTTGTTGGTTATATCAGTTGAATACTAAGGTTAGTTGGATTTAGTTGTTTTATATCCAGTAGCGCAGTGTTCTTACAACGCGCGCTCAGGCTAGAGTATCTAGGTCAAATAAGCAGACGTGTCACGTCCTACATTTAGAGGTCAAGTACACGGCCCAACGCTGTGTATTAATTTAAAGGATCTAGGCTTGTTGTGATTTTCAAGTTAGTATTATGGAGTCTTTTTTGGCTAATCCTACTGTTGAAGATGTAGAAAAGTTGAGTAGAAAAGTTTTGGTTAGTGTTGTTAAGGAATTGAAATTGGATTATTCTGTTACGCAGAAGTCAGAGGTGTTGAGAGATAAAATTGTTGTTCATTTCATTAATGAAGGAGTATTTGATGAAAGTTTGTTGGCTGGTGTGTTGCTCCGCGAGGAGAAAACTCTAGAGAAGGTAGAATTAGAAGCTAGAATTGCTTTAGAGAAGGAGAAAGTTACTCTAGAGAAGGAGAAAGTTGCTTTAGAGAAACAGGAGTTAGAGGCTAAAATTGCTTTAGATAAGAGGAGGTTGGAATTAGAGTTTGGTCAAGTTAGTGATGTCACTTCTCTGGTAGATCCAAAAAAGTTGTCGGTAGGACAAGTGATTGCCAAATTTGGGAAATTAGTTCCTAAATTTGATGAAACAGATTTGGTCGTTTTCTTTAACTCGTTTGAGAGTTTAGCGAAGACTTGTGAATGGCCCGAAACCTCCATTACTGCTTTATTGAGTTCTGTCCTTACTGGGAAAGCTGCAAAAACATACCAGGCACTCTCTCACGACGTTCAAAATAACTATAGTTTGGTCAAGACTGCCATTTTAAAGGCCTACGCACTGACGCCCGAGGCCTATCGGACAAAATTCCGAACACTCCGCAAGTTACCCACACAATCATATGTGGAATTTCTCTTTGAAAAGGAGAAAATATTCTCAAGGTGGCTACACTCTGAAGAAGTTTCTGAGTTTGAGAAACTCAGGTCACTTATCCTAAGGGAAGAATTCCTATCGTCCCTGCCTGAAGAGATACGACTACACATACTGGATAACAAGATAACTGACATCCAGAAGGCTGCTGAGTCGGCTGACACATATATGTTGGTGCATAAGAAACCACCAGTGTCAGGAAACCGCCTCAACCCCGTGCTTCCCCTTTTTGGCAGCAATCATCCTGTTGGCCAACATTTGAAGGCATCACAGTCCAGAGAGAAACCAAGATCAACTCTCAATCGTCGAGCGGTATGCCAGTTCTGCAAAAGGCCTGGTCACCATGTCAAGGACTGTTACAAACGTCTTCAGAATAACAGGGAGGTGGTGCGTACTTCCGCGCACTATGCTCTATCCCCTCAAGCAGCCAGTTCAACTATGAACTCTAGAATCCTAAAGGACTCTAACCCTAAGTGTCCGCAAGAAGGTAGTCAAGTCTCCACACATTATGTGCAGTCACATTTTGACTGTTCTCGCCACCATCCAGTTTCTTCCGAGTCTACCGATCTCGAGGGATCGAGAAAAGTTGACTTTTCATCTTTTATTGCCGAAGCCATCATTAGCAAACCAGGTGATCCGTTGTCTCAGAAGAATATCACCGTTCTAAGAGACACAGGAGCGTCACAATCACTCCTTTTGAAAAGTTCAATGGACATTTCACCCGAGACGAACACCGGAAGGATTTCCATTATCCAGGGAGTAGGGACGAAATCTACTGTCGTCCCTCTACAAAAGTTTGCCCTGAAACATCATCTCGTCGAAGGTGAGGTCATTTTAGGTGTGATAGATAGTATTCCTGTCCCAGGAGTACACCTACTTCTAGGGAATGACCTTGCGGGAAGCAAAGTATACCCCTGTACGGTTTCAGACCCTTTGTCAACAGTTCCAGATAATGATTATGAACTGTATCCTGCATGTGCGGTGACAAGAAGCCAGACCAAACAATTGGCTGACATAACGTCTGAACCACACCTACCATCATCGTCAAGAAATTCGACTCCCAAATTGGAGTCTATGCTTCCAGAAAACACAAGTCTGGGCTTACCCCTGAGGATATCTCAGGAAGACATCATTAAAGCTCAACAAGTCGACGCAGAACTCAAAGCAACGGTCGAAAAATCTCTATCATCTGACGATGGAGAATATTTCTCCGAGAACGGCCTCTTCTTTCGTCGCGCTATACCAGTGATTGCCTCACCAGCCGAACCATGGTTGGGTAAAAACCAGCTGTGGATCCCTCCACCTTATCGGCATGAAATACTTAAGCTGGCACATGACCATCCAATGTCAGCGCACTCAGGTGTCACTAAAACGACGGCGAAGATCAAAGAACTGTTCTTTTGGCCCAAAATGAGAAAAGATGTGTCGCGTTACTGTAGAAGTTGCCCGAACTGTCAGTTGGCCGGAAAGCCAAACCAGACAATTCCGAAGGCCCCTTTGAGTCCGATTCCTGTATTAGAAGAACCCTTTTCTAAAATCGTCATGGACTGCGTAGGTCCATTGCCTAAAACCAAGGCGGGCAACGAGTACCTACTTACCTTTATGTGTTCAAGTACCCGTTTTCCCGAGGCGATTCCCTTACGGAACATTAAGGCAAAGACTGTAGTCAGAGCCATGACCCGGTTCTTCACTACCTTTGGATTACCTAGAATCGTGCAAACAGATCAAGGCAGCAACTTCACCAGTCACCATTTTCAGGAAGCGCAAGCCAAGCTAGGCGTTACCCACATCACCAGCTCAGCCTACCACCCTCAGTCTCAAGGCGTACTTGAGAGGTTCCACCAAACCCTCAAAACCATGCTAAGGACATTCGCTAACAGTAACACCCAATGGGATGAGTCTGTTCCTTGGATTATTTTCGCCGCGAGGGACTGTGTCCAGGACTCTTTAGGCTACTCGCCTTTTCAACTTGTGTTTGGACATTCTGTCCGTGGCCCCCTGAAGCTGATACACGAACGTTGGACAGGTACCAGTGATCATCCAGTGGAAAACTTCGACGATTTTCACGTTCGACTGAAAGCCGTGTGCGAAATGGCTCACAAGAACTTAAGAAAGGCCCAAGTTAGAATGAAAGAACTGTATGATAAGAGTTCTTGTAAACGAACATTCAATCCAGGCGACAAAGTTCTTGTGCTAGTGCCTAGTCTGAACAATGCGTTATCCCTGAGATATTGTGGACCCTTTACTGTGCATTCAAAATTAAGTGATTTGAACTATGTTGTCAATACGCCCGACAGAAGAAAGAAACAGACAGTGTATCATGTCAACTCACTGAAAAAGTATTATGATAATTGTAACAATTTTCAATCCACAGCTAAAATTACTTTACCTGTATGTTCAAATGTTTCTGATGATGTGATACATGATAAATTGAAACCCCCAAAATTGGTAAATTCTTCCTTTTTAGATAATTTGAATGTCCACCTTATGCATTTGTCCACAGAGGAAAGCCATAGATTGTCTCAATTATTTGAGACATTTCCCTCTATTTTTGGGGATGTCCCCAAAGAAGCGAAGGTTCCACCTCATGATGTAGACGTTGGTGACGCAAAACCCATTAAACAACACCCCTATAGAGTTAACCCGGAAAAAGCTGCTTTGATAAAAGATGAAATTGATTATATGCTCAAGAATGATATCATTGAGCCCAGTTTCAGCAACTGGAGTTCCCCATGTCTCCTAGTACCGAAAGACGGTGGATCTTTCAGGTTTGTGACCGACTTTAGGAAGGTGAATGCGCTCACCAAAGCTGATTCCTATCCCTTGCCTCGGATAGAAGACGTTATTGATAAAGTTGGTCAAGCTAAGATAATTTCCAAAATTGATTTACTTTCAGGATACTGGCAAATCCCCTTATCTGACCGTGCAAAAGAAATATCTGCTTTTGTAACCCCTAATGGTTTTTATAGATACAAACGCATGCCCTTTGGTATGCGAAATGCTGGTCAAACTTTCCGGAGGGTCATTAACTCTGTCATTGCTGACATAGACCAATGTGAGGCCTACATAGATGATATAGTTGTATTTTCTAATACTTTTGAAGAACATATTGTTCAATTGACTAACCTTTTTAGAAAATTGTCTGAAGTTAATTTTACTGTAAACTTACATAAAAGTGATTTCTGTAAAGCTTCAATTACCTATTTGGGTTATCAAGTGGGAACGAACCAAGTTCGGCCCATTGAAGCTAAAGTAGATGCTATTGTAAGGTTACCACCTCCCAAAAATTGTAAAGAGATCAAAAAGTCCTTGGGATGGCTGGTTACTATAGGCGGTTCTGTCAAAACTTTTCAGCTATTGCTGAACCTCTTACTGCATTATTGAAAAAGGGTGTTGAATTTGAATGGTCCAATAAATGTCAAGAAGCTTTTTTAACCATTAAGTCATTTTTATCAAATGCTCCTGTTATGGCTGCACCAAATTTTAGCAAGCCCTTTAAACTTGACATTGATGCTAGCAACTTAGCCATTGGCTCAGTCCTATTTCAAGAAGACAACATGGGAATTGACCATCCCATTGCCTTTTTTTCCAGGAAGTTAAATGAGAACCAAAAGAATTATTCTACTATTGAAAAAGAAGCTTTAGCTTTGGTTTTGTCATTACAACATTTTGAAGTCTATGTCTCTTCTTCAACCAATCCAGTCAGAGTGTTTTCTGACCATGATCCCCTGAAATTTACCTCTAAGTTAGGACAGACAAATCAAAGAATATTGAGATGGTGCTTATATTTCCAAAATTTTAATCTGGAAATTTCACACATTAGGGGTGGTGATAATGTTGTGGCTGATTGTTTGTCAAGGATGTAAAATCTTGTTGTACACATTGATCATGTGACATGCTTTGTGGTTCATTAGGACCATACACAAATGTTGTGTTTTAACATGGAAATGAGTGGTATGATTTTGATTTTTTCAAAATTCCAATCCTGTTGAATATTTTGTTTATTTTCAGGTGAACCTTAATTAAAGGTGGTTTTTGATTATATGTAATATATATTTATTTATAATAAAATGTCTCATATGACTCAATTGATATTGTAGCTAGTCATTGAAATAAAGGTCTTACCCTGGCGGGTTTACCACTTTTAATATCCACATGGAAATATTGTAATACCCTTTTTTGAGGGATTTTGATGTATAATTACTTTTTGAAGGGTTACTCCCCTTTCACCAATTGTAAAAGTTGGAGTTACTTCCCTTTTATGTTCAGGGATATTTTCATCTGGTATTATGATTTTGATTGCCTACATTTGTAAAACATTTTTGTTATTTCATTGCCAGATTGGTTCCTTATGTATGTTTTTGTGGAACCTATCTGTCACTTCCAAAAAGGGAGGGGATGTGACCTACTTAGGTCGAGTCATTTTTATTTTGACATTGTATAATTCCTTATATGGAATGATGGTGTAACACCTGGGGTTTTTCCACTGACTTATTAAGGTGTTTGAGACATAGAAATTTTCCATTAAAATCTGATTGAATGATTCTGATCAGATGATTATCCCAACCAATGGCGACATGAGTTGAGGATAACCTCCCCTGTCACAGAAGTCTTTAATTGCACTGCACACTCGCAACACGAGGCAGTTTATCTTGACCTGGCAGACTACGAGGCAGTTTTACCTTGTCAGGCAGCCGTCCATATTGTCCGGCTATAGACTCTGACCATTTGAACGTGAGAGTACTTAAGACCTGTGTGTGCCTTGCTTTCTTAAGTTGATTTAGTCTTCTAGTTTAATATTACTTGTCGCTAAGTAATTCTAGAAACTACAGCAGTGTTGTGTGGCCTGTAGCTGTTCTTTAGACAGTGTAGAAATCTGTGATAGTGTTTTTTCCTACATTGTGTAAGTTGGGTTTTGATATTTTATACATTAAATATTTTATTCAGTTCAACCTTGTGTTCTGCCACTTCTGAGTTCGCTGATTAAAAGGTCGTATGTAGATTGGATGAGTGTTAATTACAATAGTATCACTAGCTTCCCTAGACATTAAATTCGAGCCCTAGTGGGTCGTTGTGTTAAGTGTTCATCCACTTAGGCCGTAAGGTATTTGCATATGACCCCGAAAAAAGAATCCGGGGACGTTCTCCTTCTATTTGGCTGATAGATAGGTTAACGTTACAGTGCATGCAACATAGGGCCTTTATACTAAAGATTTGCGCTTAACCTTTGGTTAAGGGATGTCTTGTATGTAATTTTTTCTAAAATATCTATAGCTTTGATACATACATATTCTTTTACATTTGCATAGAAAATAAAAAAAAAAGATCTGGAGCCGCAGTATAAACACTAAATTTGAATCCAGAGGCGTAGCAACCCATTTCGGGGCCCCCATATTTACATACGTATCCACATTGGCCAAAAAGGACCCCCCCCCCCCTTCAAACAATCAGTTTTTTTTTCATATCACACAAGTAATGTAGAAAACCGCCCAGAGACCCAAATAGCTTTCCATTTTCTTAATTTCGACTATAAAACAGCTTTTTAAAATTATTTTTATACCATATTTGGCGCCCCCCTAAGTTCGCGGTCCGGGGCTACCGCCCCCACCTGTCCTCCATTGTGAAGTTATTGTGTGAAGAAGTACTCGAATTAAAGTAGGTCCCAATTAGTAGAGACGGCATTGAGTACTGTTGGGAGGGGGGGGGGTCGATGGTGTTCTAGACTGACACGAGTGTGTGCAACACGTGCAACTGATTGGACCAGAAATTGTGTTGATCAGTGTACTCGTCTATGTACCCAGTCTTATCAGTGTTTCTTCCAGACTTTTTTCTCCGGGGGGGGGGGGGGCACTTGAAATCTTCGGGGGGGGGGGGGTAAACTTTCTTCGGGGGGGGGGGGCGGACACTGTTAAAAGTATATATTTTCCATATAAATTATATAAATTTCATTTCGTTCGGGGGGGGGGGGGGGTGAGATGCCTGGAAGAAACTCTGAGTCTTATACACACAAGGAATCTCTTGGTCAAGTCATTGCATGGCTGATGGGAATCCACGATATTAGAATCTAGCTACTTCAGTAGAGGTGTCATTACCGCCATCATATACCAATCCCAAACCAAACCCTAATTAAAACATCATCTTAACCCTAACACAGAGAGTAAAAGTAGATTATATCATTATCTGAAATACCAGTTACATAAGTTCGTAGCTAAATCTAGGCCTACTCCTATCAGTAAGACCTCTTTTTATTTCAGCCTATTTACGATAAAAATTAGTCTAAATTCTGACAATTTTTCTAATAAAATGTATACGAATATATGGAAACGATGGTAAATACAGGACTATATTCCTGTAAACTTAAATAGTTTTAGATTAATGTATTTAACTGCACCGCCATATTTTCAAAGGGAAAAATTTTCTGTTGAAAAAGATCTACATGTAGCCTAGAATGCTTCGCGGAGAGCTTAGCAGACGTCATGCAGACACAACACCGCCAGGTTTTCCCCTCCACTTCTCACCCCACGCAGAACAGCTTTTTCAGACTGCGAAGTATTTTGTCCTTGGCGGGGATAATCAATTCGACCTAACTGTTGGGGGTGTGTAGAGACACACAGTCTGGTTCATCCAATCGGCTTTCAGTAAACTCCATTGGCATGACTAGGCTAGCCTACATACATTGTTTTTTTTTATTTGCCTCCTTGTTCTAAATTTAAATATTTTTTGGAGCGGACTAGAGCTATGCCAAATCTTTTTTAAACAAGTACATTAGTATATGAATGTATTACTGAACATCTTCTAAATGAGCACGAACATAAAGAGATAATTATAGTAACAATAACGTCAAATTAGGTTTGGACAAAGCTGCTACCCCTTGTTTAAAATATTGGTAAACAAGATTGCATCATTTTGCCTAGAAGGAGAATTCACCATAAATAACATTGTCGCATTTGTTTGCTTGCAATAACAGTTTTTCACTTTAAAAATACATACTAATACAGAATCGTCAAAATAATAAACGATAGTCTCTCCATAACATGCAATGTGTCTCTAATAGAGCCTACATACAGCGGGAATCTATATGACCAGAATAATCGAATAAGTCAGGTTTAATTGCAGTTCAAACAGCATGTTTCATAATAATCTGCTTTTTCCAGATTTAATAGTGTAATTACATTATACTATAAATTAATATTATAACTTAAAGCCTAATGCTTAAAAACAGGGTAGCCACGGGTTTAACATAAACTTGGTGATAATAGTGGGTTATAACTGTGGGTCTTTAGTTGAGAAATCAAGTATAAGGCCTAAAGTTCTTTTAAAAATTGTTATTTTCAAGAAGACTACGTTTCATTTTAAAGATGATGTAGATCTAGTAGGCATATATCTCTTTAGTACTCTTTACGAAGGAAAACGTGTGTAGGGCGTAGGGCTATTATAATTCCGTACCTAGTAAAATATATACATTAATTTATAGATTTTATTTAAAAGTCTAGATATTGTCAAGATCTAGTTCCTAAGGTTAGTAATATTTTGTCAACGAATATGTGGTCATTTTTAAAAACGTTTTAGACTAATATATAGTAAATAGGCCTACTTTAGCTATAAGCCTAATTGTACATTACCTTTAGTTGGGCATAAATAAATGATGAATAACATATTATTGCTTGGCTTATACATCTAGTCTGTTGACATTTTTTTATCAACATAAGAAAAAAAATTTAAAAAAAAACATTAGACTTTAGACTTCACAACACATTGGATTATTTTTTTTTAATTACTAAAATTAGTTCTTGTTCTAAATTACCTTTTCATATTTAGTAAGTTGCTCAGTCGTGGCCGGCATGTTTAAAGTTCTGTATGTAAAGTCACTGAGGCAGCAGAAGTGAAATAAAGAACTAGTCCAAACAGAATTGTATCCCCACTAGAGAGAACCACTTGCGATAACAAGCGTTTAAGAATGAGACCGACAACACGCTTCGCCTTGTACACAAGTTGATCCAGAGCTCATGAATATTAATATATATCCTGCGTCATTCTACCGACCAGCTCCGGGAAAAGCCGAATCTAATGTTTGGGTTGAAAGTAGGTTAGGAGGTTTTGAACTGTACAGAGGGCAGAAATGGAGAAAAAAAAAACAGGGTCGATAATTCAGCTATTTCACACAATGAAATGTAAAGCAAGCACCTCATGTTGTATACGGCTTGTTATTTAAATGTATTATGCATAAATCTGTATCACTAAAGCTAGGCCTTATTACAGAATTTTAGCCAAGGCCAGGACAGCAGAGTGATTCACTAGTAGATGAAAAGGCGTGGGGGGGGGGGGGGGGGGGGTTAGAAGGTTTACAACTAGCGGCCGCCAATCCCCTTCACACTTCAGCTCCATGCGCGGACTTACGATTTTGTACCCCCCCCCCCCCCCCCCCCCAACCCATCATAAGACATTTTTAAAAATAAGAATTAAAAGGTGTTGCCTTGGCGCACTTCAACAATGGGCAAAACGCCTATAACAAAACATAAAAAAATTCTGATTTATGGTTATAAATAAACGCAATCAATAAGACAAATGTTAAAATCTGTAAATTTAAAAAAAAATGCTATTGCTAATTTTCAAAATATGTTTTTGATGCATACGCACTGTCTTTAACAAAGACAACAAAATAGTCTTAGCTAAAGAATTGACGCATCACCACATAGACTGGGCTGAGATAAACTCGCTTTGTCATAGCTAAGCTACAAAACTGCTGGTTTGTGCTTCAGCAACAAAATACTCACAATTCATTGTATAATGTAAGTTAATAATAATAATAATAAAACCGTGTAGTTTAAGGAACACAAAGGTCTTGATCTCCAGTGGAGCATAGTCTATATATAATTCAAACTATTATGATGTGTCTTGTCAGATCAACTTTCACATGGTGCATTATTTTGATTAATACCATCATATCGCCATAACAAGCATAAAACCGATGATTTACACACAAATAAATTCGTATAATTTACCATTCTATTACAGAAAAGAAATTAATGTTTGATTGGTTAGGGGAGCTAACTACTATATTACATATTTTTATTAAATGCGAGCGCAGTTACTGTTCTTGTCTAACTTCATATTCATCAATTAGTACTTTGTGATATTTAAATATATACACTCTACTTACCAGTATTCAAAGAAAATTTCACATAAACTGCCTTAATATTTAACTTATGATTACGAAGAAATATATTCACAATTTAAGGATAAGAAATAATCCTCCAGTCATGGTCCATTCTCAATCATGCAGATATTAAAAATAGTAGATGCAAAATAATTTAACTGCTCTCTAGTCAAAATTAATGGAATCATTCTGTGGCATGGGTAAACATTGTTTCAGTTTATAAATATAATTCCCTTCAGACCTAATGATCCATAGAGCAGATGAAATCTTTTATTTTGTGATGGTGTGGTCAGCATTATGCCCATATGCCTTCACTTTCTACAACGGTAGGTACCCACCAAAGGAGGGTTGAACAAAAATTTTTTATACCTCTGTCCCTTAAAAAAGCACATCTCAAGCAAGCAGAAAAAAAAATATATAGAACATTCTCAAGAAAAAACATTTTATTGTAAAATTTCATCTTGGCATTTTGTTTTATTTGACTTGAGTCTCTAACTCTTAGAGGACTAGCTGGTAGATTAGTCCACTGAGTCCATGGACTGCATCCCAATCCCACTCAGCAAATTATTCTTACTCTTTCCCCTGAAACTCAATTTATGTGTTCCAGGAAAGTGTTGTAATTTTTGATGCACTATTTTTTCTAATAAATTAAAGAACCAAGTGATCAAGAAAGAAGATATTTTAACATCTCATATTTATTATAATATATTATCAAGATTGTTGTACTACTATTATTATATACATAACTACTAAATACATATCACAATTCATCTACATATTAAAACATGTTTCTTGAAAAAGAAAACTGCCAAACAATTTAGTATATCATTAAATTATAAAACAAATAGGATTCTTCTGGAAAGTTTTGATGGCTAGAATTACAAAAACAGTAGTTGTCAGCTATACATAAAGTATTAACTAAGTATTAAAAAGAACTTACAAAAATTGCCCTACACTTATAAAGATTGATAAATATTTGGAAATTATGTATAAAATACTAAATGAACTGCATGTACAGCTGCTTTGATTCAGAATGTGTAATTTTAATTAAGTGACAATAGTGTATTTTGCTGCAATTTATAGTACCAAATCTAATTTATCATATTTTTATTCATGTCAGATAATTTAGTGAAAGCCTTTGTTCAATTTAAATTGAGTAACAGAATAGTTAGAACAACATTAACTAATTCCAGCGAGATGTTTTTTGTCGAACAGTTAATCCTCCATCTGAATCCAGGGTTACGTATGTTCCCTTTTTATTGTCATCTGTCAAGTTCATATAAGCTATGTAAGCTACACAACTGGAAAAAGCCAATACTCCACAGGCCATTACGAGTTTATTCTGTAGAATGAAAACATGTCATTAAGAATTACCAACATTTACTCCAGTGGTTACAACTTGTTTTACATTTTACATACTTTCATTATAAGGTGGTAAGTTTGTGCTGGAAACAATTATGCTGTTGTTAAACCCCTGTCTGGACAATGTAAACATTTTTACTCTCCAGATAGCAAAATGAACTGATGATGCATTTATTTTACAACCACCACACTTTAAAATAAAAAGATAATGATTTTACAATATTTTTATTTAAAAAAATAATAAAACTAAATGGAAATAAGTAAATAATCTTAGTTTATTATCTTTTAGTCAAATTATTATTTACAAATAATTAATAAAAGTAATATCAAACCTAGAAAAGCGTAAAAATAAACCCACACCTTTACCATTATTTCAATTAAAAAAATTATTTAAAATATCATAAAAAGGTAAGTCACTGGTACTACACCTACTTTCTCTTAAAATACCACAACATTATTTATCTCTCTCTATATATAAATAAATAAATAAAAATATGTCAGCAGGCATCCTGAGTTCACCTGTGGGCACTATGGTACCTACTATGGATACAGTGGGATGCTATAATCTTTGATTAAATAGAATCTGTGGCAGTGGAACCAGTGGCTCATAAGCGCGATGCACCGAACACTGAAGTGTGTTCTACCTCACTATTACGGAGGGTGATTAAGGTAGACACTAAGGTTCATACAGCACGCTGAGGATAATCTGGGTGGTAGTGTGAACAAGCCTGTGCCCAAACATTTAAGATTCAATGTTATGGGTAGTGTCGGCCTGTGTTACACCTAAATAACTTAAGGCATGTAACATGCACAACGGATATGGTAGTTTATGATAAAATCAAAGAGATTCATCAGTCATTTTGATCAGCATTAATAACTCCACTAATAGTACTATCAAATTTCTTTCAAATTAAAAATTTTGTTAGTATGTTATTTCAAGGAAATTAGGGTCTACCTCATAATAAAGTGTGCAGACGTATAAGCTTAGATTGTTTTAGAAGACTTTAATATAAATAACCATTTTTAAAGTAATCCAAAATACATACTGGTTTAACAAAAAGTTCAAAATTGACAGCTCTAAAGACTGATGTTGACGGTAGACTACCCCATCCAGTTGTTGTCGGTTTAGTTTGTTGAACTCTTTCTTTAATTGATTTATCTACAGCAGTTGCTGAATTTTCTTTAGTTGACATTTTACTCTGACCTTGTACATCTGTGTGGTCTGCTTGACTCATTGTTTGTTTTTAGTAAGTTAATTAAGCTAAAATTAAATGAAATAATAAAATAAAGTTAGGTAACTTAATGAGAAGCATGTTTTCAAAATGATAAAGTGTTAAAATTTCTAAAGACTTGCTGCATTTTTGGTCAACATAATAAAAATACATATGGTGTTAAATGTTAATTAAGGGTTGTTGTCAATTACTTTGAACAATAGTAATTATAATGAAAATAATAATCAGGCCCCACAAGATTAAGAATAATATAAATAGGCCTATTCGATATTTTAATATTATTAATAAATTAATAATTAGGCCTAATAAAGCCTTTTTTTACTATCATTTAAAAATATTTTGATAAGTAGGCTAAGTAGGCCTCTAGATGGACTACTATACTATAATACTTTTGTACTTATTATTAATATTAAAATTACAAGCCCCCTGCCTTGAGGCTAATTAGCGGCTAATAGTAATCAGTAACCTAATGGACCCTACTGAGAAAAGTCTAGAAATTATTCGGGAGGCCCATTAAAATTCATTAAATATTTTTTAAATCATGCACAGTGTAATTAAAATTAATATAGTTATAAACTCATGACTAGTTTTAGTCAGACTTTATAAAGAGTGAATGTATTTGATGTTTTAGTATTTTCTGTAATCCTAATTTTAAAAGTAATTTACACTTTACACAATTAAAAAAAACGGTAATCTATCGTTTTAGGTACGTAAAATCGCCCACGGCTAGTAATGTACGAAAAAGTTACCTCATTGTCAAGGCTTTAATAGAAGTATATTGTGATATATTTGTGTCAAATATTATAGATAAATGAATAATAAACCTAAATCAATGGCTAAATATATCAACATAGGCCAGAAATGAACTTTTAACAGCAGTGTTTGTGAGCAAGATTTGCTATATAAACAGCAGCCATTTGTAAAATAGAGTGGCTTCCCCTGAATCTCGTGCTATTGACTTGACTTAGTCCTCTTTACATAGGGCCTCCACCATTTCTTCCGATCCCCGGCTATTGATTTTGCCATCTCCCAAGACATCCCTGTTGGCTTCAGTTCTTCAACAAGACTCCGCCTCCAGGACTGTCTTGGGCGCCCTCTCTTCCGCTTTCCCTGGGTGTTCCATTGGCGTGTAACATTTGGCCTTGGGTGAGCCTTTCACAGTGTGTGACCCACCCAGCGCCACTTCCTCTTTCTTATTTGCACACCTATAGGCTCCTGCCTAGCTCGCACTATTAGTTTACAAAAAAAACAACTTAAACAAGATGCCTGCTATAGTAAATGAGCATGGTTGCATCTGTTGGAAACATCGCTAGTCTTCATTTAAGACATTTATTGCTATTACTGAAAAGTTTTAGGGCCTAATTCAATTGTTTAAAAACAAGTACATAAATGAAACATTTTTGTAAATTTCAAAGCTAAAATCCTCCTATAAATGTGAAATAATTATTAAAATTTAAGGAGTCACCTGTTTTTCACATTACTAGTCGCGGGTGATTTTGCGTAAAAATCTAAAGCGATAGATTACCAAAAAAAGAATCTAGAATCTAGCTTGTTCTTGATTAGAAGAGGTTAAGTCTCTAAAATTCAGGCAGTTAAAATTAATTTAATTAAACCTAGAAAACGGGGAAAATGGTATATTTCTTTCCCTAAAATTTTTTCTTGAGGGGCCAATCTACTAATCTAGCTTATTCATTTTATTATTGATTGACATTTACTAGTTTGGAAGTCAACTCTACATGGGCGCAGCCATTTTGGCAGATCTATCATGCCTAATTGAGCTTCGTCTTAATAATCAATAAATACAAAATATTTTTAAAAAATATTCTCTCTAAAAAGATACGTTTGAAAAGTATTCGTAACTTTATAAGCGTATTTTACTTTAAATACGGTTTTAATTGTTAAATGAATATCAACCTCATGAATGCATAAACAATTCAAACACTAAAATTATCTAAAATATAAGGTATTGTAGAATTTATATTATACCCATGAGGCTAGGCTAGCGCAAGTAGCCTATGTGTTAAAACTCTGGCTCCTGCGTTCTGACGGACTAGGTTAAAAATAGCTCTGTCTGAGCAGAATATGGCGTCGTTGGCAGATTACTGAGAATAGACATGTATTTAAAAAAATCTCATCTCTATTTTAAAGTCGTTATTAGAACCTATCTAAAACACATGTTAGACTAAAATATATTGTTCTTTTTTTATCTGTTTGCGACGTCCATTTTTAAATCATTTAGAGCAAATGATAGCGGTAATTGTTTTAGATTTAGGCTCAATGTGAAAAGCTTTTCTTACAACTTGGTTACAACAAAGACGAGTAAACGTACTCTAGATCTAGAAATCTAGATCTAGATTCATCTAGATCTAAGCCGATAACTAAGCCAAGCCATTCTAAGTCTACACTAAGCCTTTCCCAGTTCACCATACTCATAGCAGCTAGGATCTAGATCTAGTCTACCAATATTTTTTTTAACTATTCAGGAGGGTGTGGGGAAATTGGGAGACGCGAAAAGCGAAATGGCGAGGCGGGAAAATGCGAGAAGGTAATGCGAGACATACCTGCGGAATTAAGGGTAAATAGCGAGACACTTTTTGCGAAAAAAGTTTTTTCCTTTTTTTTTCCATCTTTATTTATTTAAATTATTTTTTTTTGTTTTAAAATAAACAAGCATTTAGCCATACCCTTTAACACGAGTGTTGTATGTTGTTATTTTTTATCTAGATACTAAGAAGATAGATAGATCTATATGTAGATCTATCTATTAAAAGATCCTAACATCGTTGCTGTGCTACTGTCATCGCCCGCTCTCGTTAGCGAGAGGAAAATCCCGTCTCAGTCGGCATAAATTTAAAAATCTAGCCTGCTCATGTTTATACAAACGTGAGCTGTGTCATTGTGAATTGGTATAATCTTGTCAGCAGGAGAGATATTCTGCAACATCTATTTATGGATTTTTGTACTTGCAAAAAGTGTAAAAGTATAAACAATTCTAAAAACTTAAAAAAGTGCAATTTATTTTTTTATTAAGTAATTTTAATTACAAACAAAATTTACAAACATAATATTCTGAAACAGTCCTCAAACACACCTCGTGACACCATCTTTCACACATAGTACACCCAACCCAGTTCATTAGACTCCCATTTATACATTTTTCTTTTGCTACTTCTTCCAATCCACATTCACAACATTTCACATTCTCATCACAGTTGACCTCCTCGTTCATCCCACAAACAACACTGGCACCCATGTTCTTATCATCATCATCCGCACGCTCAACATCTGTTTTCCGTTTTTTATAATTTGTATTTTTTATAATTTCTGTAATTTTGGCAATGTCTTGCTCATTGTTGTCACCAGCAGTTGAGTTTTTTTAAAACATCGATATTTTCTCAAAATCTTGTCTAATTTCGGTCAAAATAGAGTATTTTAATCAATTCCTATTACAATGTATTAAAACAGTTTTCTAAAACGCGAAAAAACGTCTAAAATTCTTTTTCTAACATTGCTTTTTTATAGTGTGACTTCACATCTAACCCCCCCCCCTCCCCCTCATCACACATCGTCATAAAATTACAAACCCCCCCCCCTACGAGTGTGACGTCATTTATGGAAGACCCCAAAAAATTCAGATAAGTTCAACTTGGTTTTAAAAATATTTGAAGTAGGCCCATAGCTTACGATATAGCACGAGCAACTGATAACATCGGTGACGTCACTTTATTTTGTTGTATCCAAATGATGTAGGCATTTCCTTGTGCTTAGATTTATATGGTAAAAAAAAAACTAGAAAAAAATCGCAGGCGGCGGCTATAATACAAAATTTCTATGCAACAATAGAAAATATGTTTGCGGCGGCAGCGGATCCGGGCACGGCGATCTTCAAAGACGGTAAATCAGGCGGCCTCGGCGTTCCACACAAAAGACAGAAGTTGATCTATCGTCGGCGGTATTACCGTCGGTTTCGAACAAGGTGGTATTCTAAGTCGACACAAAAGATGGGGGGAGTTGACAAATCATCAGTATGTCTAGCGACGGAAAAATCGAAAGTTTTAACAATGTAAAGAAAACGTGTTTGAAGTCTGGACCAAATACCACTGAAAATCGGGTGCGGTAAATTTTTCGCAGAAATCTTCGCATTTCAACACCACCCAGCGTAAGTATCGGCTTGTGGTAAAATGCGAGACAAAAAAGTCACGTGACCGACCGTTTTCGCGCCCTTCTCGCGTTTTCCCGCCTCGCCATTTCGCTTTTCGCGTCTCGCAATTTCCCCACACCCTATTCAGGACACTGTACACTAGAAATAGTCTAGGATTTTATAATCGGACACTGGTAATAGGGGAATACTGTGTAACTGTAATCATTACAGCATGGTTTGAAAAATCCCCCACAATTTTTTTAGCTTGGTGGTAGGCAGCTTGTGCCCTATGATGTACGTACATACATAATACATACCCTCCTGATTCCTTCTTCAGCTCAAAGTTATCAAGCCTTTTTTAATAGTTTTTATGATGTCTGGACACCAGATTTTTTCTATAGAATACTTTAACTTTAATGCTATTTATTTATAGTATAAAATGCTGCCACTGCAATAACAATGGTCGGCCAATAAATTAGTGCGATACAATTAATTTAAGTGTCAAATTTCACTTGTAATTAGTAGCCAGTATTTTAAACCTCAAATTAAGTCGTAATTGTAATGCCAATACCAGCTAGCCCCATACAAATATATAGGTACAGCTAATGACTGCTAATAATCAAAATCACATGATCACACTTTGTTACTTTATTTTTTTAGGGATATGTATGACAGTCATGGAATCATGTTTGGTCATGAAGATCCAGAAGACAGAAGTAGTTTAGAAGCTGCTGCAGAAGCTGCAGCTAAAGTAAATGCTATGCTAATAGCTAAAGGAATGTTGAAACCAAATCAAATTCATGCAGCCACGAATGTCATTACTAAAAAGGTCAAGAATGTTTCTAAACTGTTATTTATATAATTATGTTGAACTTAAATCCTGTGAAGCCTCTTAAGAGTAAATGGCTGCAGCTGCACCTGTCCATCCCTCTATTTTGGGCAGCTCTCTTTAGTGAGCCCGTGTAAGCCGTACAGCCTTTGCTTCTACTTCCACATTCCTCCACAAGTGTTTAGACCCGCTTTCCTATGGCCCTGAGGTTTCAGTCGAAAGCTTACCTGTTGACATCACCATTTGCAAGATTTAATATCCCTATAATATAATGATTTTGATCATAAATTTTTTAACTTTACAGGCTGGAGGTCCGAATAGCTTAGTGGTGGCAGAGGTGGAAATAAACAATTTAACAACCCCTTGTCGAAATACATTGACTAGAGGAACTACACAAGAAGAGGTTTTTAGTATATTCTGAATTCTATATCTCAGTAATATAAGACTTGTTTCAATAAGTATGCCCTATAATTTCAGTATCATACATTAGTCCAAACATGTTTGGTTTTTTTACATATTTTCTTTGACAATCTTTTAATAGATTTCTAAGGCCAGCGGTGCAGCTGTCACAACAAGGGGAAGATTTATGGCACCTGATGAAAAGGCCAGAAGCCCAAGGTAGGCTCATTGTTACATTTTATACTAATTAAGCTTTTGATTTTCTTCTGGTTTTGTTTTACTGATTTTCAAAATGTTATCTTTTCAGTGATCGCTGTTTATACCTGAATGTTCAGGCAGCGTCCAAAGAATCGGTTGACAGTAAGTTACATACATTATAGAAATAACATTTTCTGGATGTCATAAATGGATAACCCCTCCAAAAAATTAAGAAAATGTTAGGGAAAATATGTGCAGAATTCCCTCTAAACTCTTTGCATGTGTATTTGCTAATGAATCTATGTAAAATGTTAGTTTTGTAAAATTATTTTAATAGCTGATTGTGAAAAAAAATGTGCCTCAATTTACAAATTTTAGTTGCTGTGCAAAAAATCAATGAAATAATTCGAAGCATGTGTGGGAGCAAGTCTGAGGCAAAAGTCAGAGGTGCCAACCATAATCGTGGTGGGAGGATGAGACAGCCATTCAGACCAAATGCAAATAATAATCGATTTAGTTTTAGGGGCCAACCTCCGCCCCCTTTAATGTCATTGCCTACACCACCACCACCTCAAGTTCAACTTGTACCCCACTCACATCCCCCACCTCAGCAAGTAAGGAATTTTTAGAATATGATACATTTCTAAATAATTAATGAGTATTTTTAAGTGCAAAGTTTTGATTGTTTAAATAAAAAGATTGAATTTTGTTTTATTTGAACTGGTTTAATATGCTTGTTTATACCAAATCCAAAACAACTTTTTTTTCTTCTTCAAAGATAACAGTCTTGCAAGAAAATTTATATATAGGGCTTGAACATGCACCACCAAATTTTGATACTAAGAACAAGTTATTAGGCCCTGGAGTAAGTTTCCTGGAAGTTCAACAAAACTTTTAATGTTGTTTTCATGCCTTTAATATATGTATTAACCTTGCAAGGTAGTATAGCTGACTAACTGTCGAATTTCAAGTTAGTTTAAAATAATAATGAGCCTAGCTTTTAAATGCATTGTTAGTTTATTTGTTTGAATGTTTTATTATTACATTTTTTAACAAACAGTAAACGGTTAGAATTATAGTGTTAGAATTATAGTTACAATACAATATATTACATATCTGCTATGATAAACCTTTAGGTTATCTTTTTTATAATTTTACACTGTTTATAATTTTTTAGGGGAGCTATCTTATGCATATTCAGTCAGAAACTGGAGCAGCTGTCAGTCTTAGGGGTAAAGGATCTGGATTTGGTGGAATGAATGGAATGGATTCCATTGAACCTATGCATGTCCATCTTGAGTAAGTAAATAGAATATTCAATTAAAAATAGTATGCATGACCTATTTCTATACACACAAAAAGTTGATATAATTTTTTCCCCATTTATAATAGGCACCACTCTTATGTTGCATTACAAGAGGCTAAAAAGTTGGCTGAAAATTTGATACAAACAGTAAGTGATTAACATAGTGTTTAAACATTCTTGTCTATTAACTCAGTGTTTTAATCCCATTAAGCTATGTTTAAGTTTAATTTCAGTTACATTTTTTAAACTAGGACTCTTTGGCTTTACAGATATCAGTTACATTTTTAGGCTTAAATAATAGTGGGAAAGTTTTACAAATTCAAAACATTTGTAAAGGTGATGGCCTGTGTATGGCCAATGTTTTTTTTCTTTAACTGTAATGTTGTTTAAATTGCAGATAACATTGCCATAACAATTTGTATTCAGGTAAAGATGAAACGGACAGGACCATATACAGAAAAATATTTACCTATAATTATTTTCTCTTTACAACTCAGTTGTAATTTGTACTTTAATGTATGTTTTATTCTAATTACAGTTCACCTTCTAGCAGAGCCCTGGTTTAATCAATTAAGTATCCCAAAACTTGTTTTTACTGGTTGTGAAAAAAAATCTCTTGAGAAAATAACTTGACCCTATCCACAGCCTGCTTTAAAATATTTTTATAACATACTTTATTACTTTGATAGTAAACTCAACAGGTAAAAGGTGACAACAGCAATTTCTTTTCATTGCTAAGCAGCCAACCCTTATGATTTGAAAAGTATTGTTACATGTTTTAATATTCCATTTGGATGTTATTTTTTTTTATACATGAAAATTTGCTAAATGATATAAATTAGTAAAATTGCCTAATATAGTTTGAGAAGAAAAGATCCATTATTAATTTTTTATAATAAAAAATATAAACAGAACTAATAAGCTTAAGAAGTTGCTGTTGATTACATTTTTAAGATATTTATATTTTACCATGAAAAACCACTATCACCTATTTTAATTTTCTACATTTGCATGATTTAACACTACTGTTTATCCAACATCAGAGTGTTAGATATGGACACCCGGTATTGACTTTGCAAGCTGTGGATGCTGTCATGTCTGCCAGGGTCACAGATTAAATGGCATGTTTAAAAGTGATTTATTGTTCATTTGCTTTTGCTCAAAAGCGAGAGAAGAAAACAATTTTTATTGCAATTCTCCAGCACCCTGCTGTGACACTGACAGACGTGTATGCAGTAAACTATTGGACATGCATTATTTCCTCTCTAATATTTGAAACAGTTTTATCCTCTTTGTCCAACCCATCATTACTTAGCATGGATGTCGCAGTCTCCTCTAGAGGCTGCACTCCATAATTAACCATGCCATGTTTACTTGATTATTTCTCTATAGGTGCAACAATCGTATGTCAGTTTCCAGCAGGCTCTAGCTGCACTTCCAGCATCAGTCCCCACAGGGCTCATAACAGGAGTACCCCAGCAGCGTAAGTCTGCACTAATTTTTTTGGCTGTTAAAAAGCCAAAATTTTAATTCTGTACACCAGGTTTGAAGTCGTATCACTCATCAAACAGCTCTCACATGGAGTCAATCTTTGTCCATTTTGCTCAACAAATTGTTTCTTATGTCTGTTGTAATTCATTTTCTGTTTGTTTATGTTGACTGTGATTTACTGTTTTTTTTTTGTGTTTACAAAGTTTTTTTTTAAATTAATTTTTTAACTTAATAGTTTTTAAAAAAAATCAGAGACAAGTTTATTTAAATTATTTTGATGGCATGTTGCAATAAACAGCACTGAAAAATAAATTAAGTAACATTTTCCTTTATTATAAATATGAAAATATAAACTACTTTTTTGGTGGAAACTCATTTTTCTTTTAAATGTTAACTGTCAACAAATAATAAATGTAATTGCTTCAAAACTTAAATAACTCTTTCTTTACAGGTAACATATTTAGTATCTGAGTATATTGCTATTATGCTATCCTAAAAAAATGGCTGAAACAGTTCACTTTGTTTTTATTTTCCTTGGTTTTTAAGTTTTTACAGGTCTTGCAGAAATTAGATTCTTGTTCTAAATTTAAGAAATTATCCAAGGATAGAGATTGAAGAATCCATGGTTATCCTCTAGTGCATTATGCATGTACTGAAGTTAGATATTTATTTATTACATACTGTTAGCTAGTGTCCTCCCTTCAATTTTTCAATTCAATGTTTGCTTATGAATGAGGTTTTTTGATTTAATGTTTCAATTCCAAATGTTTTTAATAAGGTATGATTCCACTTCAGGGTGTAATAATTTTTCATACTTTCTTCATAACCAACACAGCAATAAGAAGTGTTTACATTTTCTTCTATGGTGCCATCTTGGCTTATTTGTTTCTCTATGTATCTGTTCATCCATGGAGATAAAGAAGGTGCCGGGACATTGTTGTTGTCACGATACTGATACACATCTCCTATATAGATGTCTGCGGGCCGAACAACCTTCTCTCATTTACAAGAACAAACTGAAGGCTACAGGCTTGCATACATTATTAAAAATTTGTTCTATAAATTTGTTCTTTTAGAGTCTCAAGTCAACATCAAATGTTGTGAGTTCAAATAATTGGTGTGAAAGATTTTTTAACTTTCTTTTGAAACATTCCAGTTTTATTTAATTCCTTAAAATAAAAAAAAAATAATGCAAATTTTAATATGCAGATTTAAGAAAGGAACCGTTCAAGTGGAGTTGACCCATTGAATATTGTAACTTTGGCAGACTTTCTTTTTGTGCTCTCATCTAGTTTGCTATGACATATATTCTGTCTAGATGTAATTCTAATTATTTTTCTATTGTCTAGGCTCCTTTTCCAGTTACTTCAGCTCTAATTGGATAAATATCTCTAGCTTTCATTAATACACAACTTTTTCATAGTAGATCCAATGCTGTACTTAGCATTAGCTGCATTTCAACATAACAAATATTAGTGTTGAGCTATTGTGTACTCAGTTTTTCTTAAAATTCCTCAGGCTTTTATAAGAAAACCATAATTTATGTTTAAAGCATTTCTGATGTGCTCTCACTCTCATACTATTTTCTAACGGTTAAAATTATTTTGGCTCTATAATGGTAACGAGAAAAAAAGAAATTCCTTTAAAAGGATTGCATGTTTTAAGATACCTTATTTTAACAACTTGCATGTTTGTGCTGATAAAAAATCATAACAATGCTATATGAAAAAAATAATAATCCATCTGAACTTCAGAACTCCACAGTGGTTGAGTTATTCCAGCCCCCATTTCCAACATTTATGGCGCTAATGACACATTTTTCTTTAAAAGCTTGATTTGTGGTTTTAAAGTTAGGGATGTAATAGTGCATTTTACCTTGATTTTGAGTTAGAAGTTTACCAAATTGAGTAAATAAGACTGATTATTCTAAACATAGTTTGAAAATTGACTTTCATTATTCTTAGAATTTGTTTCATCATTTAACCTGTATTTCTTTTTCAGGAGCACCAATGCGTTCAGTGAATGGAAGTCAATCATTCAGAAATAATTTAGGCAATTTTATCCTTTTTGTAGGCTGTTTATTATAACTTTTTCTTTAACAGGGTGGATTTATCATGATTGATTTTATGTTATTCATTAATATTTCACAGCTCCAACTTTTGTTGAGGCACAGATTGGGCATCCTGGGCCTGGTCTAGCCACCATTACTATGACAGAACAAACCATACAAGCATTACAACCTCAAGGTTAGCCTTTTTTTAAACCATGTCTTTTTTCATTACTTTAGTTAGTTCCTTAATTAGCTCTATTTTCCCTCTACACTATTAAAGGTTTGCGACTTATAGGTATTATGATGGTAACAATGTAATTAATTTGATGTCTTTTCTAGTCAATAGAACTAGTTTACAGTATAAAATTGTTAATATACTAATTATTACACAGTACAACAACTTGGGCCACCAACCATGTTAATGCCACCAGGATCAGTGGCTAGTCAGTTGTCTCAAATGCCACAAGGTAAAACACACAAAATTATTAAATTCTTTGCTTAAAATTTTAATTTTACCATTTAATACATTTTATTAATATAAAAACTTTAACTGGTTTGTTAACTAAAGTCAATTGAACATTTTCAAGGGTTAACTAACACAGCACAGACTTTGATGATCCCTTCAAGCTTAAGTCTGACTTCTATGCCAATACTAAACACTATGCAAGCATCTGCAGCTTCTATGTTACCTCAACAACCAAGTATGTATAGTTAGAATTAAAGCAAATACTTTTTTCATTTTATGGAGATGATGTGTGTTTTAATAATTGAAAAATAGTTAAGTACCAGTTTTAACTTGACTGGTCCATGGGGCAAGTAAAGTCAAGTTCATTTGTTTTAGTGACCATTGTTTATGAAGGAATAGCACTATGCCCAGCTGGCTTTACTTTTCTAACCTGAATCAGGTACTCATTACAGTGTGGGGATGTGCAATTGACTTGAGCCCGCAAACTGAACTTGACTTTCAAGTTAGCAGTCCTATGATCTATCATTCAACTATGCTGTTCCTTGTTTTAACAAGTGCATATTTTAAAATTTTCCCCAGCCCATTTGGATCTAGGAGCTCAACAACAAATGATACTAAGTCAACCTCCACCCGGCACACCTCAAGCATTAGCCCAAGTAGGACTTCAGCAAATAGTCCCTGCACCCTCTCCAGCTCCACAAGCTTTGCCATCCCACTATGGGGTTTACAGCCATGTTCAGCCTCCCATGCACCTTGTTTCACAGCCAGTTTCTATTGCCTCACATGCTATAGTACAGCAAGCTGGACCTCCAATGCTGACTCAGCCTACTCAGCATATCTTGGCACAACAGGTTCATTGTTTCTTTTGTATTTAAATTACCCCATTGCTTTAAAAAATTGTCTTTAAGAATTGCATTAAATATATAGTCATACAGTTTAGACCATGAGTAATATAATCTTAATATCTATTACACAGACTCCAATTAATGTCCCCCCTGGCCATTCTATCTCAATGTCTGCACCTACTTCATTGGTGTACACTATGGCTTCTAGTGGTCCCACCTATTATACCACCCCTAGACTGGAGGAAGAAGAGCCAAAGCGTCGGTTCACAGAAGAGAAGGATGATAAAATTCCAGAAAATCTTTTGGGATACCAGGTTTGTTTACATTTTACTTTGCTTCTCGTTCTTAAACAAGTTAATCACCCAGTACTTTTTCTTCTTCAAAACTTGCAATTTAATTTACAATTATTTAAAAAAATTTATATTCATTCAAATCTTTAATTTCAGCATGGTCCACCTCATCTAGTCAATCTTGTGAGATCAAGTCCACCTCCTCATTCTCTGCACTCTCAAATGTCACAAGGTGCACAGCTGATACAGACATCCCATCATGGGCTGATACAATTAAGTCATATCCCACCAGATCAGAACCAGTTTGCTCATCTTGGTCAGACAATAATCCAGTCATCTCCCCAGCTGTTTCAGCCTCCACCAGAGGGGCAGCAGATACTTGCACACCCTTATCACACTGGACTGCCCCCTCCCCATTTTATGACTGGGCCTCCCCCACCTTCCCTGTCACCAACACAGCAGTTGCCTAGATCACCCAGCTTAGAAAACAGGTATTTTACATAATTAATTCATAATTAAAACATAACTTTTCAATGGTGTCTGATTGGTTTAGTTGTACAATTTTATTACTGTTGAAAAGTTTAAAATATATATTTAATATATAATTATTGAAATTTTTTTTTTTTAGCTTGGGTGTACTTGATTTGTTGCAGTTAATTTAATAATTTACATTTTTGTAATTCTAGACCTCCAAGCCAAGGCTCTTCCCAGTGTTCTACAGCTCTTATGCCCCCACCCCCACCACCAGCTGTCACATCCCAGGCTGGTGAAGGAACAATGCCTCCTCCCAAATCAGCTGATGTGCCTTGGGGTAATACATTTGTTTGATATAATACTTTTTATTTTATTTATGTTATACAATGTCTAACATGTTTATGTATTTGTTACACTTTTTAAAAGGTTCTGGTTCAAAACGGAGAGTAAGTCCTTCACCTTCAGAGACATCTAAAAAGAAAATCAGAGGTATGTTTAGCTTCTTATAATAAAAATAAACCCTTTAATACTTAAATTATGTAGGTCATAGACACTAGTGGTTGTTTTTTTTTCATGTCAGGGTATACTAAATATTTCAATCTTAAAAAGTTGTTCAGAATTATTTGTGTTAAACAAAGGGTGTTCTTTTTGTTTTTCATTGACTCCATCTTCATGTAAAATAAATTTATAATTTTGAAATATTGTTGATTTTCTCAATTTAGGCATACTCAAAAATAAACATAACTCAGCCCAACAAGAACTGGAAAAAGAAGGCACAGAGCCAAGTGAGGGGAAATTAGAATCTCAAGAAGAACTAGAAGACAAGAGGCACCCTGCATCTCCCCAGTACCAGGGTCAGCCATTGCGATATCCAAGTATGCCTTCTGATCCCAATCTACCCCCCACGTCACAAGAATCAGGTGTTTCACTCCAGCATAGATCCATCGGTCCTCAAATCCCTAATGGTCTTCCCCCAGGTCATCATCTGTTGCAACAATCTGACCCTAATTTTCCACCCCAGGTTAATATAGCCCACCAACATTTACATATTGAAGGTCCTAGACCAGAGGGACCACCGAACCAGATTGTCATTGAACACCCAGGTGTACCAGGGACACCTGTACATATAACACATCACAGATTGACTGCACCTGGACAGATACACATTGAACACGCTTTAACAGGACCACCACCTAGGCAAGTTCTGATAGAGCATCCAGCTCAACAAACCATGCACTTAGAACACCCAAATGGGGCAATAACAGGCCCCCCACCAGGCCACCCAGAGCATGTTCATACACATGTCCCAGTTTCTCATCCTGGCCAAACTCAGGAGATCTATGAGTTTGATATTGGTGCTCAGCAACTTCAACAACCGCCGCCACATTTTCATCAAGCTTTTGAGCATATAACTGTTTCTCAGGCTAGTCAGCCAGGAGAACACCTCCTTCCTCCAGGATCAGCTGTCATAGTGTCAAACACCCAACACTTTCCCCAGTATTCTGTAGCTATATCAACAGCTGCTCCCCCACCTCCAGTTTCTTATTCCTTGCCAACAACAACACAGTTCACCATGCAGAATCAGGCAATGGCACAGCATATTCAGAGATTACCAGAACCACAGCACATCTCAGTGCCTCCACCACCACCACCTTCCTACACTATAGGGCTACCACCTTCACCATCCCCACACTATCAGACGCACTTTGCAGGTATGCAACCTGCTCATCCACAGTCCATTCCAGCTCATTTGTTTCACCAGACTCAACAGCCTCCACCTCCTCAAGCATCTCAGTATCAACACCCACAAGGGATTTCATACTGGGTTTCCCCAACCTAATGTTTTAGAAGAATAGATAGATTTGAGCTGTAAATAGATTTTCACAAAGAAGGAAATAGACATGATTGTTTATTATAAAGAAAATGTCAAAACTTCATTCAAAGTATTTGGAGCAGTTTGCCCATAAGTTATGTGGTTTTTGTATTTAGTTTTGCTGTAGATATTTTGTATGAAAATTACATTGCCTCCCATTCAATAGTATAAGTAACTTATAATTTAACCATAGTTTTAATTCAGATTTTCGCCAATAATTTTTGTATTGCTTTGCTAACAAATCCTTGGAGGTTTCTTGTTTATATATATATATATATATATATATATATATAAGAAATTTTCCTTTAAATTAAAATAGTAATTATATAATTACATTGTTTTATTTAGTGAGGCTTTTGTGATATCTTATTCTCATTTGTGGATTTCTGTAATATTTCTATTGAACTGTGTGCAATGGTTTTTTTTTAATTTTTTAAATTCATTTGTAAGGCATTGTTTAAGTATTTTGCGCACCTTCTTCATTTTGCTTTGCTTTTTAAAAAAAGTAAAAGTATGACTTTGAAATTTAAAAAGCTAATAATATAGAGAAAGAGGTTATGTGTGCATAAGGATTGATGATGAAATTATTACTTTTATGATGCGTTGCTATTTACATTCATGAATTATTAAACTTTTTTCTTTGCATTTGCTCAATAACAAAATAGAATTTTTTGAGTCGTATGAGTGAATGGTTAATTTCTAATGTTTACTGATTACTGTTGCTTATTATTAACCCTTTCCTTTTGTGCCATTCCATTTGTGTACAAGTACAACTTGTTTTCATCCCATTTTCCCTGCTGCTTTTATTATGAGTGTTGGCCATTAACATATAGTACTTAGAGTGAGCTTCATATTAAAATATGTTAAGTAGCATGATTCATTGTTCATTGCTATTAATTCTTGACTTCGCAGAATGCAAAGTCTACAGTACTAATTTATCCTACATGCAGTCAAATCTTTTATTAGAAGTATAAAAGCTAAGCAATAAATTAGTTTCTTTTGTAAAAACATTTTCAGTTTTATGCAATTGTAATGTTTCATTTTCAGCATTCTGCTTCATGGCTAACAATGTTTATAAAAAATTGCAAGAAACAAATATTGTTTTCTGAAATTTTACCAAATAAAAAGAATACAGCCCTGAATGAGGAATGGCACGTTTATTTTACAACAAAGACATTAAAAATGACAATAATAAATGTGCAATGGCCAACTCAAAATACTTGAGGCTGCCAGGCTTGATGGTGGCTTTTTAATTAATACAATAGTCTTACCCATTCCATTTTGTAATATTGAATGATGCTTAAATTAAAATCTAAACATTTACCTCCAAAACAATTTAATACTAATGTATTCAATGATATATATACAGTGTTTGAAAAATTATATAAAATAAAGAAAATTCAGATTAGGAAAAATAATATCTTTTAAGTTGATATAAAACTAAGATCAGAAGACAATTATATTCAAACAATGGTTAATAATTCTGTGATGATCATCTTTGCCAGTTCTTTCAATATTTAAAAAAATATTTTTATATGGCAAACAAAATATACTACCAACATTATCACAAGATAAATTTAAAAAAACAAAACAAGAAAGATTGCTAAAAAATTTGACCAGCAAGAATTTTCTCCATACATTTCAATATACTGGAAAACTAAAATTGTATAAAAACTTAATTTTTAAAACAGCAATTATTTGTAGTCTTAATTAAGCAAAACATAATAAATATACATTGTTTGCACTTTTGACACACACTGGTACTTTAAAAAATGAATCTATACAAATCTTAATTAAATAAGCTGCTTATAACAGCATGGATCTGAACCTTATACATTCAAACCAGATACAATGTTTTTGTGGTGGAAGCAATAGGGCTGGTAAGTAGGTCACCAACCAGTTCTATGACTCTTTCAGTGTTTATTGAGCCATAGAACTGGTTGGTGACCTACTTACCAGCCCTATTGGCAGGGATGGGTTCTTACATTGTTTATTGGTAGAAGTAGTTGGCAGGGATGAGCATACATCATTGGTGTACTTAATTGACAGTGAAAGTGATTGGCAAAGTCATTACAGAGGGAGATTATTTTTAAGTGTGAGCAGGTCATAAATCAATTTTACTGCTGTGTTCTTCACTTAAATTTTCATTAACATTAGAATTTTTACCAGTTTCGCTTGAGTTGCCAGCATTATCAGATATATTCATCTCCAGTGAGTACGTTGGAATGTTTAGGTTGGATCTGTTTTTGAAATAATATGTGAGGGCTTCATTTAGTTTAGTATCCAAATTGCGTATTGCTTCACTACGTGTGCGTATCCCAGCGTTGCTTGATTTTCGTATTTTGAGTTGAACTGCTAAGGCGGTGATGTTCCTCATTGCTTTGTGGGCTTTGTAGCTTCTCCAAGCCCGTTGCAATGTTCTAGCAGCGACATCTTCTTTTTTCCGTTGCAGCGTGCTAGATTTAACAGTGATGTTAACCCTTACAGGGAAATGTTCAGCAAACTTTGCTTCCATTTGCTCCTTTAATATCTTCAGTTCTTCAGAATCTTCAACATCATTTAAAACATTTTTTACAAGGGCAATTAAAATATCCAAGCAATGCATTTTCTCCCCTTCCATGATAGGAATATTAAAAGAAACCAAAGCAATTTCATTTGGTTTTGGGAGCTGCAGAGGTGCCTCAAGCTCCCCTACGAAGTTAGCAAGTTGGTCAAATCTAATGAACTGAGTTGCGAGAGGGTCATACTTCTCCCACGTGACGTAAAACATATCAAAGTCATATTCAGTAATGCCCAGCTCCTCCTGCTCGTGAGCTTGGCTAAAATTTTCAAGAATCACAGCAATATACATGTTGATCACAATCAGATAGACTATAACAATGTAGCTGACCATGTACGGTATGGCTAAGTAGGGAATGCCACAGTCACCATTTGCTGCAATATGGAGATCTTTATCTGGCAAGTAGTAAAACTCTGAATCACAATATGGTGGGCTTATTAAAAGAGCATCCAGTATATCGTTCCATCCAGCAGAAGTGGCCAGGCGCAAGAGCAACATAAAACTGTTCCCAAAAGTTTGGAAATTAATTATTTCAGTAAAGGCCCCATTAATTTTCACATTGTGAAACAAAGACATTCCTATGATTGCATACATGTACATAATTAAGAATAACAGAGCTCCAATGTTGAATATAGCTGGAAGTGAAATAATGAGAGCAAATAGAAGTTTACGAATTCCTTTGGCACTTTTAATAATACGCAAAATTCTTCCAATTCGAAAAACTCTAATAACTCGCAAGAGTGTTGGTGTTACAAATAAATTTGCCATCATCCTATCAAATAGCCTTCCTGTGTAAAAAAAAATGATTTGTTTTAAAAGCTAGAATATAGATACAACAAAAACAAAACACATTAAAATTACAGCATAAGTAAATTTATTCAAATAAATTAGTTATAAATTAAACAATTAACCTAACAAAAAATTAATATTGGAATTTGCAAAAAATAAAAATATTAACACAACTTCTAAGACATAAAAAAATTAACATCATCACAAAAAAAAGTTAATTTACCATTGTACGAATTGGCTGGTAAAAAGTATTTTCCCCATGTGACTACATAGAAGAAAAACATGAAAATTAGTGGTTGTGCAACAAGTATAAATTAACTTAATGAGCAAAAATTTTCAACTTAAATTCTCAAATATGGGATGAAGAATGAACATTTTTTAACTTACCAAATAATGATACTACAACTATTGAGAAGTCAAAAACATTCCAGAGAAACCGAAAATAATGATGTCGCAATCCAATTAACTTGACAGCAGCCTCAAGGGTAAAGACTACAGTAAAAAGTAGATTGACCATCTCCATGCCCTGACTGATAGCTTTGGATCCCTTGTAATGCTCAATAGCCATATTGACCATGTTGCAGAAAATAAGAAGAACAATGCTCAACTCAAATTTGCTGCTCATTGCCAAGTTGTAAAAGTAAAGCTGAAACTTGTTCTATAGAATTACAAACAAATGAAAAGATATCAATATTTTTATGACAGAAACAATGTCATAATATTGAAAACATATGATGCTATCTTTCTTCTTCTTCGTTCTTAATTTTTACTGTTGGAAGGGATAGAGCCTTATTTGCCAGAGGGTTTGAAGTCGAGAGTTTTTTCGAATTTATCAACCATGAGCTTTTGCTGACTCCACCATGCCTCCATCACAATTAAGGATACGTGTCAACTGGTTATGCGCCATTCATTGAGGCCACTGACTCCGATTTCAGCCTGCTTTTCTTTTTGGATTTGCTTCCATAGCCTTTGTCCAACCAAGAACAAACTACAAGGCAGCAGTTGTTTGATTTTGGAGTTGTCTCTCCTAGAAGAGTGGCTGTCCCCAGCTAACGAGCCTCATCTGCCCAAGGGTTCGAACTTTAGACTTTTTGGTGCAGCAACCATGAGCTTTACTGACTCAACCACGCCGACCCCTGATGCTATAACTCTAAACTTTTAAAAATTGTTTTTATTTGGCAAGTACAACATTACAATGAAAAGTAACAATACAATTTAAGTGTTCTAGCATAAAGCTATCAAATTGGTTGAAATTTAAATAGTGTTTAAAATAACAAGTCTATTGGCTAAGCTATATAAGTGATTTTGTTGGTTGTGTCAATAAACTGCCATTCATGAAAAAAGCAAACTGTGGTTTTATCATATCTGATTTCAATTGAAGAAAAAAATACTATACTAGCATTAAAACAAGTTGTCTACTTCCTTTGCTCATAGAAAGTGTTCTGTTTTTACTGTTTAACAAATTGGAATAGCTTTATTTACTTATCAACTAACCAAACAAATTTATATTATTAGCTCAAGATTTCAGTAAAATGACCCCAGAAATGAAAACTTTTATTTACATAAGCTCAATTTACTAATGTCATTAGCTCCATTTAGATTACTAAAAACATAGCAGATTTTTAAAACAAACTTTATTATAAAAATATATATTAAAACATTAATTAAAAAATAACCACTTCAAATAAGAATAATGATTGCTTTTCAAAAATATGCAAATGTACCTGTGGTCTTTTTATGGTCTTCTGAGGTTTTCTTTTTACAAATTTTTTTAATGTGTTGTAGTAATTACGTTGACTTTGGGTGAGGAAAGCATCCAGGTAACTACCTTCATACTATATTGATAAAAGGAACAGTAGTGTAACTAAAAACATACAAAAAACATCAATAACAACAATCTTTTGAACACACAAAAACTAAAATAAAACCAATGTTCTATTGGATATTTGACTTGAAAAAGATGTATGGTCTATTTTTCAAATCTATTTGACATCTAAAACTCATTTATTGTTTAAAGAATTACAGAAACTAGATATGAGAAAGTTGGGGAATAGTTTCAAATTGAGAATGATAATCATGAAAATAACAGAAATAATTGACAGTTCCTTTATATAAATGCATATAACATTATAAAGAAACAATTCAAAGTAAAGGAAAACCAATATGTAATACTTTACCCTTTTCTTGAGGACATTAAAATTATCAATGATGACTCCAATGAAAAGATTCAATGAAAAGAATGATCCAAACACAATAAAAACAACAAAGTAGATATAGGCATACAGGTTGGCCTCATATCTGGGCTGATTATTAATCTGTAAAAAAAAATAATGTTTTAGAAGACTCATTTTAAATATTTTGTGGGAGCAATTCCTGTTTGATAGCTTCTAACTGGATTATCTTTTTTAATGTAATAGAATTCTAAATGTCACAAAAAATTAAATGTGTCATGAGTAAGTCTTAAACACCTATGACGTTTAAAATAATTGTGTGTATCACTGAACAAACTGTTCAATAAAAATCAAGTCACATGTAAAGTTTTCTGTCTTCAAGTTGTGAAACAAAAAAATTTGATGACAAAAATACTCCAACTGAATCAGCACTCAAAGCTAATTCTAAGGCAAATAATTAAGGATAAAGTCAACTTTGTAACAGTATGAAGGCCATTTTAAAACTTGATACAGAAAACACATTGGTCCAAATTAGGTATGTACTAACTTCAGTTGAGTCAGCAGCATCAGCCATCACTTCCATCCAGCCTTCAAATGTTGCCTGTGGAGTAAATTAAAACTTTTCTTTAAACGTCTAATTTAAAACTGCATCCTTGTGACAGAATGGAATAATATTAGTAGTGTTGAAATCTGGATGAATTAGAACTGATCAGTGCTTAAAAAACTTTATGTAGCCTTCATAATAATTGTCTCCAAAAGTGGGAATGGTTTAAATTTGTTGCATTTTAATTTATAATTTCATGCATATACTAGTTAATTTTTGTCATTTTTTACATTAATATTTTACATATCTACATTCATGCTTTGTAGTTAAAATTATTTTACCATAATTATTAGGTTTGTTTTAATTGCCTGATTACCTGAGAAACATAACATAATAACTTTATTTCATGTGTCCTATTGACTGAAAAGGGGTTTGAACTTCTAACATTCAATAGAAATAGCTATCAACACCACTATAAAAACAAATCAAAAAACTTAATTCTGATTTAAAAGTAAATTCTAATGCATAATTTGAACATCATAAGACTTACAACTTGGAACAATGCTAGAAAACCAATAGCCGCATTGTCAAAGTTGACATTAGAGTTCTCCCACACACCATTGACAATGTCACAATCAGCCTTACTGGCAACAATGTCTGCTTCAAACACTTGTTTATTTGTTGCATTTCTACATTTATAAAACCGACCCTTGAAAAATTGTACACCCATGATGCTGAAGATCAGCCAGAAAACCATACAGACAAGGAAGACGTTGATAATAGCTGGAATGGCGTTCATCAAAGCATTTACCACAATCTGTATGTGAATCAAATGGGAAATTACAATTATGATCCTTACATTTTTACACTTTAAAAAATTACTTTTTGTTAATTAAAACAAGTGCATGGAGGAAATGGTGAACTAAGCATCAAACACCATAAATGTCAAAATATACAACCTATTGTCAACATAAATTCTATATCTTTCTGTCAAAATAAAATTAGTGATTAAGATTTAAATAAACTTAAAAATAAAATGTGTTTCTCTAAAAAGGAATTCGAGAAGGACATTTTCTATTTTTTTTTAATTTACAAGTGGAAAAAACTACTTGCAACTTAAAATGATTTAATTGGAAAGATGAAAAAAAAAGTGTCAAAATGTTATATTTAGCAAAAGATTTAGCCAAGATGTAAAATCTCACCTTCATTCCTTGCCACCTTGATATTGCTCTTAAAGGTCTGAGTGAGCGCAATGTTCTCAGGGACCTAAAACCAGTCATTTTGTTGAGACCAATGTAGTCACTAGCCATGCTAGTTATTGATGTCTAGGATTGGAAATGTCAAGCAAGTTTCTCAAAATGTCTTTCATTAATAAACCATAGGACTGAATCATAAACAAAAACTAACTTGTAAAAACTTGAACAGCAAACACAAAGTTGAACATTTTTCTTATAAAGTATTGTTAAAGTGTTGAAGACTTCAAGTGAATAGAGTACTGGTAAAGTTAAATATAACACAGTTTTTTTTTCTGCTTTCAGCCCCAAATGAAGTAAATCTAAGAGAGAACTTTTATTCAGATACATTCAGTAGCACCATAAGGTGGTCCACTCCTGGTAGCTAGGCTAGTCCTATGTTCCAAATATGAACTATGTAAGGTTATTAACTTAAAACGGGATATTGGTAATGCTATTATGTTTGTGAACAGTTAACTAAATGTCAGCTATTTGAGTGAGCTGCTAGCAACTAGAACCATCAAGAGATAAGATAGAGATAAGATAGAATACATAGAGTACCATTATCTCTGCAGATGGCATTTTAGATAGAATTAGAAATGATTGTTTATTCCAACCATAAAGGTATAAATAAGACAGGTAAAGATGAAGTGAAGGACATTTCACAATAGGAGAGCAGAAGACATTATATCATTATGTTTATTGGTCTGTAATACTGTAGTGGTAAGTGTATATAAGGTTATCTGTGTTCCAGTGTTTATTTCTAATGAGGCACAAGAGATGTTAATGATAAATTAATTCCTTTACAGTTGTTGTTTTCAAAGCTCACAATTATTTGAACTAGACATTTTGTTTTTCTTCTGAGAGCAAGCTGATCAACCATTTTACACCATGTTCACACTTACATGCTCTGGCTGAATATTTTATCACTATGGTCATAATGAGTAAAATTCTACTTACAAAGACAATAAAGAAGTCTAATATGGTCCAGAAGTTGGTGAAGTACTCAGTCAGACCCAGGCCAATCAGTTTGAGAACCATCTCAATAGTAAACAGCACAGAGAAGGTGAAGTTGCAGATACCTAGTATGTACTGCAATGTCTTACGCTGATATAGATAGATGTCTTCAAATGCCTTGAAAAAAGGAAAAACTTATCTTAATAGGCCTCCTACTAAAGCTGGGGTTTGTGTATTTTTTGTATATATAACAATAAACAAATCTGAAAGTTATGAAGAGAAAGTGTTTGTTTTTCTGCAGAAACATGCTATACAATGGATAACAATGCAAATCTCTCTTTCTGCTTTAAAAGTAAAGGGGCAACCTATCCAAAAAATGTGAAGGGGCAGTAAAATACAAAGTTAAATATAAATAAAACAAATATTTAAAAGCTTGTTACTTTAAAGGTTTTTTATATTTGTTTTATTTTCTACTTTTTTAGTGATTTCTGACAAAAAATATTTCCTTAAAAACATCATCAGTCGCTCGGGATATATGAAAGCAGCCGTCCATGATTATGTTTTACAGACGACAGCAAGTTCTTAATTTTCTCACCTATCCTAAGTTTCAAATCGTTTAAAAACTTTATTCTGCCCTTAATAGTCTTCACCAATTCGACCCGCTCTACAATTGTAAACTTTCTAAGTGAACCACAGCTCACCAGACTGATCGGGTGATAGCATCTAGCGAACTAAATAGCTTGTAATAACAACAGGGACAACAGTGCTTACTAATTTCAGAAAATTTTAATTAATTCATGAAAAATTAGTCATCCAATTAAGGCAAATTTAATGTCATATTGCATTGTTATTGGGTCTTGGGTTCAGAAAAATTGATATGTTAGAATTGCCAGAAATTTCGCTCTCCCGTTTTGATTTAGACAGACAGAGAAAGCAAATTTAAATAAAAGCTTATAAAAAGCAACTATAATTTACTTTCTTAGATGAGTAAGTGCACAACTACTTACCAAAGACAGGCTACTTCCTAATATCATGATCAGTACAAGTGACTCAAAAAACCTATGCTCTACTATCTTTCTGATAAAGTTTCTGCAACAGGTCCATGTCTTGCCAAATTTGCTTTCATTGAAAGTATTCAATCCATATAAACTGTAGGAGAGACACCAAGGATATTTAATTTGTGAGTAAAGCAACATGGGACAGCATGATCTAGTGGTGGAGGTCAGTAGTTAAACAAATTATATTGATAAAATTGACAAAGTTAAACAAACTACATCAACTAAAACTTACTAAGGTCGAAACCAATCTGGAAAACAGTTAGGAGGTAAATCATCTTGGGGTTCTGATGTTTCTGATACGGCACCAGTAGGTTTCTCAGTGTTTAATTCTGCTGCTACACTCTCTTGTTCACTGGTGCTACTCTCCAAGCCTTCTGGCACAGTTTTGTGAATGGAGTCTTGACCTGGAGTCTACAAGAGATGGAAATTAACAACATCCTTTTCAATAAAAATAAAATAATTAGGGCTACATAAAAAGGCAATTAATAAGGTCTATTAAATAGGTCTGTAATGCACACAGATTAAAAAAAAAATGTTTGCTCCTAAACTTTTGAAAGCGAAAAATATTTTTTACATGATGGGCCAGCTTAGTTCACAATTATTATCATTAACTTTTATTCCTCTTCTACTCATTCTCTTAGAGCAAACTCAGTTAACTTTCCTGTTACTCTTAAAGAAATAGAATCATATCAAAGAAATTGGATTAAAGGCTGCAGAATTTATAGCAAATTTATTGCAAGATTACCCAGAAATACATGGCAAGGAATTAAGTGAGGTAAAAATTTTTAAAAATGTATTTCGGAGGATAAGTAAAGTTGTTGTTGAATCATATAAAACAAAACATTAAAATTATTTAAAAACAAAAAAGAATTAACTGCAAGTTTCAAATATCTGTGAGCCATACATAAAAAAAAAGGTTTGAATTGTCATTCCACATCCCTCAGTACACACAACTTACAGAAAGCTGACTGTCATTCCATATCCCTCAGTACACACAACTTACAGAAAGCTGACTGTCATTCCACATCCCTCAGTATACACAACTTACAGAAAGCTGACTGTCATTCCACATCCCTCAGTACACACAACTTACAGAAAGCTGACTGTCATTCCACATCCCCAAGTACACACAACTTACAGAAAGCTGACTGTCATTCCACATCCCCAAGTACACACAACTTACAGAAAGCTGACTGTCATTCCATATCCCTCAGTACACACAACTTACAGAAAGCTGACTGTCATTCCACATCCCTCAGTACACACAACTTACAGAAAGCTGACTGTCATTCCATATCCCTCAGTACACACAACTTACAGAAAGCTGACTGTCATTCCACATCCCTCAGTACACACAACTTACAGAAAGCTGACTGTCATTCCACATCCCCAAGTACACACAACTTACAGAAAGCTGACTGTCATTCCACATCCCTCAGTACACACAACTTACAGAAAGCTGACTGTCATTCCACATCCCTCAGTACACACAACTTACAGAAAGCTGACTGTCATTCCATATCCCTCAGTACACACAACTTACAGAAAGCTGACTGTCATTCCATATCCCTCAGTACACACAACTTACAGAAAGCTGACTGTCATTCCACATCCCTCAGTACACACAACTTACAGAAAGCTGGCTGTCTCTATGGATCTTCTGAGCCCAGGCTTTAGCATGTTGCTGCGCATTTTTCTTGTCAGCTTCTGCGACAGCTTCATCTGCACTGGCATTGGAGTTGAAGTCGGGAGCCTGCTCAGTTTTGTTAGGCTCCTTTGCTGAAAAAGCTGTAAAAAATAAAATTGGAACAGGGTACAGCGTTAACAAAATTTGCTAGCAATAAAAATTGTGATGACGAGTACAAAATTAATATTTATTGTAACAGCTGTTATACATCAAATGTTAATCTCTTGATGCATTAACTATTAATTAATTAATTGTGTTGGATGATTTATATAAAAACTTAACCATGATATTGGAGTTCTAATATGATAGAAACAGTTACTGTCATTGTTATCTAGCAAGGTTTAATTACTTTTTACTTTTGTTTTGACAATTTTCATTTAAACCAGAATTTTTCCACAAAAATCTGTGCATTTATTTTTATGTCTAAAAATTAAAAGCATTACACTCTGTAAAAAATGATCAACTTTAATAAAAAATTTAATTTACCCTAAAATAGATATGTCCCTTGTCTGCAACTTGTGTGGTATTTAAAATATTTAAGTTGAAACGATAATGAACAAAGTATTTTGAAAACTGGATTGTTCTGAATATTAATTTGAAAATGGCTCTAGTGAAATAATCTAACTCCCTCTGCATTAACTTAGTAGGTAGTGTGTCAGCATCAAAATGACAATGAGGAAAAAATAGATTTTTACTGAAACAATTGAACACAATGACTTAAAATAAGATAAATTATCATATAAAGTTTTGGCCTCATGTTCAGATGGGTGCCGACATCTATCAGGGGTCAGTAGTGACACGGAGTTGTACACTTCCAAACCATCTAATGCGATGGAGTCATATCACAAGCATACTGCCAGTGAAAAGATCTTCACCTTTTCCATCTTTTGTTGACAACGCTGTGTCCTGCTCCCCCTGAGATGGAAATTGTTGGGTGTTGGCAGACGGCTCCACCTTACCATTAGGGCAGGAACAACAACAGCACAGCAGCTGGCGCAGTCTGTCAAATCCATCCATCAGCTTGGAGCGCTCTGAGCTAGTCTCTCTGTGCTTGTCTAGTGAGTCGCTGGCAAAAGCATTCAGCAGTAAAGCAAGAAAGAGATTCAAGACCTGCAGAGTTGTAAACACCCGGTTTGAACTGGACTTGCATGACAAAATTTGAATAGCAAATGTTTATGTATTTAACAATGTAGGTTGATAAGTTTACTAAGATAAAACATTTATTATTTAAATAAGATTGGCTACATAGTATAAATACAAGTATATCAAAGTCAAATGGTAGGCCTTACTATCAAGGTGTATATATTAGAAGCTATATAGAAAAGAAATACTTACCACAAAGTTTCCAAAGACAAGAGCTGGCAAAAAAACTACCATACAAAGTTCATTTGATGCTCTCATACAATCATAAAGTGGCTCTATCCACTCTCCACATAGTACACGGAAAATCATTAACATAGAATGATAGAAATCTCGAAAATGCCATCTGCAGAGATAATGGTAGTACAGGTAGAAATATATGTAATTGACAGTAAAATAATAAAACAAACTGAACTTAAATAGTAAAACTAGAAATCTATATGTTTGAGACCTAGAGAAAACAAAAAGACATTTTAAACACACATTTCTAATTTATTGTTATTAGCTTGATTATAAGAACACAAAAAAGATTTTATAGAGATGTAATTGTGATGTTAAACTAAATTACCTAGGAAAATCTCCAGCGTACACGTCATCTGTGTACTGTGAACGAAAGAGCTGCAGGCCAATAACAGCAAATATGTATATGACGATTCCAAGAATAAGGCAGAGGTTACCTAGAGCACCCAGCGTGCTTACGATAATAGTCAGCAAGAGTCTCATTGTTGGCCAGGATTGGGCTAATTTGAAAACTCTCAGCTACAAAATTTTATAAGGAATTCACTTCAATTTTGGATAACATTTTTTACCATAAGTCATAAAATTAGAATAATGTCTTTTAAACTTAAATATATTACACATTTTTTTAAAATCGCAAATAATGCAAAAAACACACTTTCAAACTGATTATACATAAAAAAACAGAAATTAACTAAATTTAAAACAAAAAAACAGGAAATACTGCAAAAAAACACATTTGAAAAATTTAAAGTCATAAAAAAAGATCAAAATGTTTGAACGTACTAGTCGGAATGTCCGTAAGACATTTAATCCATCGACTGTCTCCATGCCTAAATCCAGAATACTGGCTATGGCTATGACTAGATCAAAAATGTTCCAACCCACCACAAAGTAATACTTTCCAAGGCCAATTATCTTGCAGGCAGCTTCTATAGAAAACACTGCTGTAAATATCTGTTAGAAAACACCCACAAAGATGTCAAGCAATATATCAACTGTGACAAGTGTTATAAATTTAGTTATAAATAAAATAATATACATAGGCCTAAATACATATATATATATATATATATATATATATATATATATATATATATATATATATATATATATTATTAAAATGTCAATGTTACTTTGAACTACAGTAAGCTACATGTTAAGTTTACTCTGTTTTGATATTGTTTAGCCTATTGGCATACTATTTAGGTGTTTTATTAAAGCATTAATTACTCTTGCCTGGTCATTTGTTGCATAGCAATGTTCTTGTTTTTGTTGTGCCAGCTTATTTTTGTCTAATTATAAACAGTTACACAAATTTAAATTTGTCAACATTGTCTTACAACAGTATTATAGTGCAATGAGCTCCAAGCTGATGGATGGATTCGACAGACTGCGCCAATAACATCACAATTGCATAACAGCAAAATAGTTAAGTGTATCCTCCATCAACATAAAAAAAACCCCAAAACCTTTCTGATAAAGTAAAAACACAAAACCAAAACCTAAAACAAGCTTTAGTAAAAAGCCATACTTACAGCATTGGAGACTCTCAAGATAGTAGTTAGAGTGTCTGACTGATTGTGATGCTCAAGCGACAAAAACAGGGTGTTGATGAAGATACAGAAAGTTATAATAAGATCGAACAAGGGGTCGGAAACAAATACATAGAAAGAGTTCTGCAGCTGGAGAAATTTGATGTACAGGCACATCCACTTTTCACAGCAATCACAATTGCGGTCGATAACTTGACCTTCCAAGGCACCAATGTCTGGGTCCAACAGTGTGTCCGCTGTTATTTAAATGATAGGTAAGAGTGTAACAAAAATTACTATAGAAAAATTATTATTTATAAAGCATAAGTTTCAAAAAAAGAAAAATGGCTGGTGGTGTTGTGACATGGATTGTCTATAATGAAAATGTGTAGGCACGGAAATAGTGAGTGTGAGAGTAGCCTCCCCTTTGACAGTGGTGTGTTAGCGGGACAAAAGTGTGTGAACGAAGCAGTGTGTGAAGCAATGTGGTGTGGCGTCAACATTATGTACCAACTCGTCAGTTTTACTTCTTGTCATGTGTTTTTGTGATTGATGATAATTATACACCTATGATACAGATTCTCTTTGTGGAGTGTATTTATTTATTAATGCTAAACCTGACTCAAACTAGCCAAAAATATATAAGAAGCCGAGTGTAACAGGTGTAAAGAGCTTTATTAAAAATGTGTATTTACATTGTGATGTTTCCATATTTTCAAACTAGAAGCTAATCTCAGTTTCTAAAAATGAAGTACCTACCTTTGATTATGGTGATTCCTTCCATCACTACACCTTTTGTTGAAGGACTTTTGTTCTCCTATAAATAAAGTTAAATTAAAATAGTAAAAAAATGTTTTTTCTTATACAAAATAGCCTCATATAGAGTAGAAGAAAGAAAGTTTCATTAAAAAAATAGTGCAGTGGTTAGCTAATTATTTTGTAACAAGCTGAATGTTTAGAAAAACTGAGTGAATTGTCTTACAAAACTTACCTTCCAAAAGAAGGTTGGAGTGAAACCTTGGGATAACAGATTTTCATCGACAGGATCAACTGCAGATATTCTACTGTCTGACTTCTCAGGCTCGTTACTTTCCCCTGCAGCATTACTGTTTGTCTTGTTCAATGTGTCCGAGGATTTGTCACTTGAGCTTTCATCAATCAAACCTAAAGATCTAGTTCGGGCCATGGTTTTAGCCTTATTGCCCAAGACTTTAGCCTTCTGGTGCATCATAGTGACATCATACAATGCATTGTGCTTGTTCCTGGCATTTTCTTTCTTTTCTCTTTCTTTCTCCTATTGCCATCAAAAGTAGATTTTTCGTTTTTAAATTGATTATTTACATAGGTTATTTAATCATTTTTATAAATCGTAATTCTTTGCATCATTCACATGTGTTCACATTTACAACAAATGTTAATAGTGTTAAGCAGAAACATTTTGTTTTAATTAAACAAAAAGTAATAGTTTATTATGGGACTAGCTTTAAATTAATATTTAAAAAGTTTGTTTATAGGCTACTTAAAAATGACAACTATTTCAGTGTTTCCAAGGTTCTTAATATCCTAGATTTAACAATTCAGAGCAAGCATAATTTTTACTGCACAATCCCTTTGTATGCCAATGTCAAGAAATAGAACAGAAGCCCTACAACATCTGACCTATGGACTATGTAGAACATTACTTATTACAACAAGCATTGTAAGAGAAAAATGTAAGGAATTACCTTTCCAGCACTGACTGCCTCTTCCTCATAAGACATTGAAACCACAGCCAGCATTAGATTGATGAGGTAGAATGATCCAAAGAAAATCACAACGATAAAATAGATAACATTCCATGGGCCTGTAGCTCGAATGGCCTAATTATGAAAAAAATGTCCGAAATTAAAAATAAAAAACTAATTCTCAAGGTCTCATATTGTGGTCAGGTTAGTTCAGTAGTTATGTGTGAGAAACTTAATAAACATTCAATGATAATAAAACTAATGGTTCTATGTTTGATAAACAAGTACCCTTTAGGAATTTAAATTTTTTTCTGAATAAGATGCAAGGCAAAATTTTTGGAATTGTAATTATCAGGTAGGATAATTCTTTTTTATGGAATGACATGAAAAACTCCAAACCTTAGCCTCTTGGAATAGTTTTTGGAAATGAAGATAAAGATAGGATTGTTCCTTTGAATATTTTAACAATCAAAGTCTAAACACCACAGATATTATTCTTCAGAGAGTGTGGGGTCTTGAAAGTATTCTTGTATTTTGTGCAACTAAATTGTACATATTTTTACTGGTGAGCAATAAGAGAAAATTTCACAAATTTCTAAACTTAAAGACCAGGTATCTAAAGTTCTGTACTAGAAGAAACAAAATATGGATCTTGTTTAATTAATAAAGTGCCACTGTGTTAGAAAAGTGTGCCCCTAAAAACCATAATAGGCCTAGTATATGACCCACATTTCAAAATTTACAAAGAGAAAAGTAATTTCATTTAACAAAAAATTTATTTAATAAGGAATAAAATTTAAAATACCAAATGAAACTTAATATTCAAAAGAATTAATGCTTCTTAAAAAGTAACATAAAAAAAGTATATGATCAAAACAGTTAAGAAAATTTTCACCAACACTATAAGTTTTCATGACTTCAACAACCAACCTTATTATAAATATCTTCCCAAAAGTCTAAGGTAACTAACTGAAAGCAGGTAAGTAAGGCCCATCCAAAGTGATCGAAACTGAGGTAGCCAAATCGTGGATTGTCCCCAATATCAGGCAAACAGACAAATTTTTCTGGGCATTGTCTTAAAAATACAAAATGAGCTTCTTCTATAACATTTTATTTTTTGGAAAAATTATTAGAATAATTATTGGGAATTTTAATAAACATTTTCTTTTAATTTAGATAGGACATTAAGTAAAAAACTTAAAATGATGCATAAATAATACAATTAAAAAACAAATGTTCTTCAAATAATTAATATAGGACTTTAAACATAAAAAATTATTTAAATAATCTTCAGTAGATTGGGATGTAGGCCTACTTCTATGAAACATTGGAGAAAAATATTTTAATATTTTACAAGAGTACAATTCCATCTTTTTAATGGTTTTGAATTCTTAATTACAATACTCATTCCTATATATTAAAATATTTTAATGGAATTGTACTCTTGTAAAATGTTTCTATGCATGTAGGCCTATACTCTTAAAAAAAATGCAACAAACCCTGCTCCACTTGAATTTCCACACACTACATATTCTTGGTACTCATCCATCAGCCAGTTATCTGAAACATTAAACAGATAATGTTAAATCACATTCCTATAAGTCTTATTTCCTAATTTAAAAAATTAAAATTTAATAACACAAATATGATTCTTTTTATACTTAGACATAAATTCAACAAATATATTTTAATTTTTGAAACACTATATGTATATATTTCTTTGCAATAGGTTGAGGATAACTATAAAAAGATTAAATCGTGACTTTCCTCTAAGAGGGGTCTATTCAACTAGAAAACAATAAACTGAACATATATATTAAATGGAATGGAATTACTTACCGGGATTGCGAATCCACTCAGCATAATAAACATCAAGAGACATGGTGGGATTGTCAAAGTATCCTGTAACTTCTTTGACACACTTTTGGCGGAAAGTGCCAAGGAAAATTTGGAGTCCAAACATAGCGAACACCATTAAGCAAAAGAAGGTTAACAAGATTACTTCAAAAAGCATTCTGAATGCTCTTAGTAAGGCACTGACCATTGTTTTGAGACCTAGATCAAATTTTTTCAGAATTAGAACTGTAGATGGCTAGTTTATCCAACATGAAAAAAGTTCAATATATTTATAAATATATTATCAATGTTTAAATAGATAATAAATAATTTAATATTACAAGTAAATTTGAAACCATTTTAAAGAGTAGCTGTATACAAAAAACCAACCTGGAACAATGGACACAGTTTTTAATGCTCTGAGTACTCTAAATGTCCGCAATCCCTGTAAATTTCCAACTGATAAATCTTGAGACATTAACTGCCATCCAATTGTCATGTACCTGAGTAAAGCAAACAAAAATAAGATAAACTAGACTTCAATTGTGAGCAAAGAAGCAATTTTATATGCTCCTTAGTCTGCTCAGGGGTACAAACTTTAAAGCCAGAGTCAGGCAAACGACCACCCACACCATCTCATTACTAATCTAGTTTTTTTTTTGTTTATATTATCATGGAATACATGTTTAAAAATGTAAAAGCTCATTTAATAATTCAACTGTCTTCTTTAAACAGTTTGAATATATAAAGCACATGAAAATTTAGTGAAATAGGATAGGTTAAACTTACGATGTTGACACAACAATAAAATCTAGCCAGTTCCACGGATCATGAAGATATGTGTGTTTATTAAACATAAATCCTCGAGCTAGCATCTTAATTATGCACTCTAAAGAATATATAGCTAAAAACAAATATCTGAAAATAGAAGTAGAAAACAAAAACATTTTAGTTTATATTTATTTCATTGTTTTAGATCTTAAATTTTGCAAGTTTGGAATATAAACAATGATTAACATGAATTACATAAATACTTTGAAACATAAAAGTTAACAAAATAAACAGTTTAAAAAAACTTAGAAAAGAACTCACTCAACTTTCTCAGCAATTGCAAGATATGGCATTGCCAAAAAAACACAGTTGGCAATAATGGTTAGGAAAATGCATAGGTCAAAAAACTGATTAGTAGCAATCAGTAGCGTTATGCGTCTCACAAGATTCCATGGAGGAAAAATAAACAAGGACTTCGTGGCCGTAAATCTGTAGATATAGGGCTTGCCAAACCGAGATCCAATGATCACAAAAGTCTGAGTGAAAGAAATTTACATAAACGTATTAAAAATTAACATTTTAATTATGTATTAGCAAAAATGAATTAATGTAGTTTTCTATTTTTTTAATTTCTAAAATACCTCACACAAAAGTTTGTAAAAATCAATAACTTAAAAAATTACTTACTTTTCCTCTTATACCTGGATCAATTTCTTCTATAGGCTTTCCTATTAAACGGGGTGGAAACCGACCATAAGCCTTTGTAAGAACACAACCTTCTCTAAGATCTGGATTTTCTGGGGGAAGAATGTCTTCTTCTTCTTGGGCACCAAATTTGAGCTCACCATCAACAAGATGAGCATCCTGTGCATGCCTTGCTCGATGTAGCTCTCTCTCATTGAGCTGAGCTTCTCTTTCAACCAGAAACTGATAAGATTCTTCTGTAAAGGGCTTAAATGTTGCTAACGGCAGCTTTTGTGCCTTAGGCTCATCCATTGTGTGTTGCTTAAAATATCTATGTAGCCCATGCCATATTGATGCAAATTGTGAATGTCACCTATAGTATTGTTAAATTCCTGATTAAAGTAATTTTAGTTTTTTAGAAACATAATAAATTAACTATTTTTTTTAAAATTAGAAAGTTGGTTAATATTCAGGAAAGTCATTTTATAATGAATGATCAGCTGCTATCCAATCAAATAGTTTTCTCAGTACAATGGTCAACACCTGAGTTCATTATGATGTCACACATTATTGTAAACACAGTGGGTTTTTATTAGCCAAAGGAATTAAAAAGATACCTCAATTTTTATTCTAGTTCTAGGGCTTAGATTTTAGTTTGTCTCCTTCTAGTCTAGAGATTCTGAGGGAGGGGGGGGGGGGGGGCATTCTGCTGGGGATTCAACAAGTCAATTCAAAATGGCATCCCTATACTATAGCATAAAATATAGGATCTAGATCTAGATCTATCTATATTTTACATAGAGTCTAGATCTATAAGTTAAAAATGAATGGCAAAAATTCAAAATTGTCTTACTTTCTTAATTATGAATTTCCGCTGACTCAAGAAGGAATTGATTTACCAATGTAATCTCAATCTTGGCACTCATAACCAACAAAGTATTTTGATTAACTTCATTATATCGGCATCATGGTAACTAAGCTTATAGTAGACTAGATCTATAATAAAGGTTACATTTAATTTTAACAGTATCAGTAAACAAAGTATTGTTAAATAATAATAATAATAAATTATAATATTTTCCTAGATTCTAGACTGCATAAATTTTTTTTTGTATTTGCCGCGGTGTTTGACTATTGATCAGCTGCTGGAAAAGTTTTTACTGTTACTTAATGTCGAGTAATATGGTCACTTAAACCTTTGAAATATACTTTAAAAGATATATGTTTTCAATTACATATGGGAGGTGTATAATATACAATATTATTTAGTTGCATCTTTTAGATCTAATTATCAAAAGAGAGTTTTTACACTTTACAATAGCCTAATATTTACTTCCGGTAGGAATATCGTAACGATGAAAGGGAGATAATTAAAAATAGAAGCTAACTTTTGAATGACCAGGCATAGTTTCGAATAAACCTGTAGAGCCTTAGCAAGTAGCCTACATTTGTAGAAGATCTTATTAGCAGAGTTTCTTCCAGGCATCTCTTCGGGGGGGCGAAGCCCCCCCCCCCCCCCCCCGAAAAATTTTTACCGCCCCCCCGAACGAAATGAAATTTATATAATTTATATAGAAAATATATACTTTTAACAGTGTCCGCCCCCCCGAAGAAAGTTTCACCGCCCCCCGAAGATTTCAAGTGCCCCCCCCCCGGAGAAAAAAGTCTGGAAGAAACACTGCTTATTAGATCTATGTAACAAAAGACCAAAGAGTA
>NW_026733379.1:0-15439 GCF_028476545.2 Physella acuta
ATCAGATTTCTGTAGCGTTTTAAATATTCGACTGGCTAAAAAAATCTAAAATAAATTTTAATATATGTTGTTTAAAAAGAGCGGGTGGTGGTTTAGAGCCCCAGTCGGTGAAGTTAAAACCCTGGTTTAATTAATCAACCAACTTCTAATTTAGCCTGATTAGACTTTCATCAAAAGATTCCGTTTTAAACCAAGATCTTCCAAGTTTCGGTTTACCCCAAATAAGATGCCACTTCCGTAACCTAGATTTAGTACAGCTGACCACCACATTTAGGATAACTTACCACCGCTGGGGCCAGAACTGACCGGTCCGAAATATTTTTCTTTTCATTTGGACCGGGTCCAAAATGGGGATGAACTTACGATCCGGCGATTGATTTTTCCTCCCCCCCCCCCTCTCCATATCCAGGCTATTTGGTTTCCATGTACTGCTACTGTGATCATTTTCATTTGAAGCTACGACATCCCCCGGGGTGAGACCGGTAATAGGTAGCCGGACCCGGCGCTGGGAGGCGGGATCCGGGAGGACGTGTCAATAGCGGAGCCGGTTATTTCTATCATAAGGAATGACAAAGGGCAAATAGTCTTACCGCACGGGGCGAGTCTTGTCGTGGTGATGTACGGGGTCTAAAGTTTAGGGGAGACTAAGTTTTAGGATGGGACTTTTTACATGGTCTCAAGTCTCGGGTCTCAAAGTTTTAGGATGGGACTTTTTACATGATCTCAAGTCTCGGGTCTCAAAGTTTTAGGATGGGACTTTTTACATGATCTAGTCTAGAGTCTTAAAGTTATAGGATGGTACTTTTAGAGTTTACATGGACTCAAATCTAGGGTCTCAAAGTTGTGTGATGAGACTTTTAGAGTTTACATGGACTCATTTCTAGGGTGTCAGTATGGGAATTTTAGTGCTGACATGGTTCCGGGTCTCAAAACTGTAGGATGGGACTTTTAGAGTTTACATGGACTTAAATCAAGGGTCTCCAAGCTGTAGGATGGGACTTTTTACATGGAACTTTATACATGGTCTCAAGTCCGGGGTCTCAAAGTTGTAGGATGGGACTTTTTAAATGGTCTCAAGAAACGTGTAAAATAGGGCGTTGGTTCTTATAAGGTCTCAGGTCTCGCATTTTTTTTAGATTTAAAGATGAGACTTTCTGATCATGACTATGTATATGGTCTCAAGAGTCGGGTCTCAAAGATACAGCTAAACACACTAATTTAAGCAATACGAAAGGGGGAGGGGGGGAAGCTGTGTTATACATGACGATATACAAGTATTTGGTTGTTGTGATATTCTATCAAGTATTTCGATGTAACCATACACCGACAAATACTTTAACGTATTGATATACTATTCGTATTGCAAATATATTATTTTACACGCAAAGTACAACTTTAAAATGCTACATGTTAATGCATCATTAAATAACTAAAAAAAAAACACTATTGGAATGAGTATATCTCAAAAGATAAGTTTTAATCCAGAACTTATCGTCCGTGGATACAAACCCAACTTATCTCACTGTAAATTTATCATTATCTTATTTACAATTTTATAATGGCTACCTTCTTGTGTGGATACTAATCTTTTTCAAGTTCATAATGTTACCCCTACCTTCTCCCCCCCCCCCCACACCATACATAAACCCTACCTCTCACCTATACAATTTTCACTATTCCTCTAATGTATCCCTTCCCCTAAATGTACCATCATCATCCTCCAATAATTCATCTCCACTCTTCTATATTTAGCAGCACCCCATCAATGTAACCCCCATCCCTAAAAAAACTGTCCCTGTCCCTTCCCCTAAATGATTACCCCTAAGTAAAAGTACCCCCCACCCCGTCAACGACATGAACCCTCACATCAATGTATACCCCAGCCCTAAATATATATCCACTACCACACTCATCAAACTATTCCCCAAGTCCCCTCTCCTAAATATATACCCCCCGCCCATACCACCCTCTCTAAACTATATCCCTAGCACCCCCTACCCCCACCCCTCCTTCGCCTCTCCTTAATGCCTACTCATGGATATCTATTCTAAGGGCGAACGGTCATAACATAAACCACACATACACACACACAAAACCACACATACACACACACAAAACCACACCATTTTGCGAATTACTACTGCAACCGATTATTCCTTTCTGGGTAACATTTTAATTCACTCCCCCCCCCCCCCCCCCCTAAAGAGTGACGTCACAAATCTATATTTAGATACAAACAAAGACAAAAAAAATAATCGCGGAAAATTGGGAGGAATGCAACCAACTGTGCAGTATAAAATGTGCATGTGACTTTGCGGAATCGTTAACCGAATAAAAAATGGCTAACGGCAGGTAATTAAGCGCTAATAGCACACGCAAAGAACGGCTCAAATTTGCGCGGTATTAAAGGATAATTTGATAGGAGTAAGAAATGCCAACAGAAATATTAAGTGCCAGGGAGCACTCACTCTCAAGAATGGATTTTTTATAACATGTGTTTTATTTCGTGCGAGATCGTACTCAATTTTGAAAAATTTAATTGGCAATTTAACCAAACGACGTAATTCGATTCCGGAGTTAACGACAATTAAAATGTCATTATAGTTTAAGATTTGGTTTAAAATTGTTTAGATTGAGTTTTGTTGAAGTATATTATGCAAAAACCAACAGAGAATCAATCGATAGAAGTATTAACCAGTTTAGAAGAAAAAATGTTCATTTATAAATTGAGATATGTCAAATAAATACGCTGCATCGTGATAAACACAAACAGCAACATGATATCGATACTGACAGCAACGTGGTATCGATACTAATATACAACCCGAGCAACAACATATCACATCTCCCATACATCATCATGGTATCGATACTCTCATTCAACAAATTGGTATCGATTCTCCCATACATCAACATGGTATCGATACTCTCATTAAAAATTGGTATCGATTCTCCCATACGTCAACATGGTATCGATACTCTCATTAAAAAATTTGTATCGATTCTCCCATTCATCATCATGGTATCGATACTCCGAATAAAAAAGTGGTATCGATTCTCTAAATACATTAACATGGTATCGATACCCCACTCAGCAGATTGGTATCGATACACCCGTGCTGCAACTTGATATCGCATCGATACCCCACGCACGATACCCCCCACGCCGAATACATGTTTCTACATCCGAACGAACAAGATGGAAGATTGAACGTCCCCTCGGTTTACATTGAGCAAGACGTTGTATGGGTTATCGGTCTGTTGCTGTAATACCATGTAACTGATATCGCTGAGGCCGCTGATGGTATCGGCAGGTGAAATATTGGCGTCTACACTGACGTCCGGTTCATGTGCTCATCTGTTTGTGGTAGAGGTTACAGGCAAAACGTACTCATCTTTTTTATACCAGAAGTCAGAGGCACACTGTTTTATGTATTAAGCTTGCCTTAAGTATACACGAATTATAATTAGCGGAATCCACAATGGGAACGTTAACGATGAGAATAATTTCAAAACAATACACACACAAATAAATTCCTATCTTAAGTCATCCCTCAGTTATCGCGTTTATAAATAGAGATCAGAAGCGGCCGCGGTAAGTGAGAAACCGTGAAATAATGTTACCCTCTCGTTTATAACATAGTACATTTTTGTGTACATATATTAATTTGTTTGAAACCATATAAGTGCATATGTTATCATAAGAACATTAAGGAATAGTTTATAAAATATAAATAAAATATTAATAGTATAAATGACACATAAATAATGTATAAATAATATAAATATGATACGTATGTCTGTAACATACAATCCGCTATGTAGTGAGGCCGCGTTAACTGAACCGCGAAGTAGCGAAGGATGACTGTACATCCATTTGACGCAAAAGTAAATAATTGACACCAAAGTATTATTCAAGTTTTACTGCTGTCTACTGCCGTGCAAGTAGTCCAGTCAGAATAAACACATATAAAAGTTTTTTTTTTTTAAATCAGTCAATTTGAAATATATATATATATAAATAACATGTCACATGACGTAAACTACTCGATATGAATATCTCAACTTCGTAGGAATATGTTTCTGAATTTCATTTTATTATTATTAAGTACTACTCAATTTTTAAACTATAAATATATTACATACTTACTGTACTAGTTCATTAAATAGCAATCCATTGAAGTTCAAAGGCATAGTTTTATATCTGGTGAATATCCACATTTGTAGAATTTACACGCCATAGGTATAAGGCTAAGCCAACCTTGGCTGCGCATTTCAAGTCTATAAATAGTAAGCTCTTCAAAATTATCACCCGAACGCACACACGAAACGAAACTTAGTGGAGCTGAAATAGTACATGTATTAAGCTCACGAACAGATTAGAAGTAAAACAAAATCGAGCTAAAAGTACTGATGAAAGTGGGGAGGGATCGACGTAGAAGGGGGGGGGGGGTTATTTCTGCTGCTCTAAGACGAAGGAAAAAAACCAACAGGCTTGTCGCATTACAAGAGCGACGTCATCGACACCACAGCCGTCTGGTGGTATTGATTGTTCGCATGTCGGATTTAGATGAAACAGTGCGTTAATTACGTGGGGGGAGGGGAGGGGGCTTGCACCTGCAAGATGGCGGCGTCCAGCTTGTCTAGGAAGTCGTGAGAACTTCCGTTGTTAAGGGTAAGGGGGTGGAGCGGGGTGACGGGGGGTCGATACAAACTAGGTCATGAGTAAATTGCCTGGGTATGCAGTGTGGCGCGCGAAATTAACTGCTCGGTAATTAGTTATCTAGTTTGTAATTAAGAAAAATCGATGCGCCGGCTACAGGTATTGTTTGGTTTAGCCCTGAACTAAGTCTAGTAATCAGGAGGGGAGAGTAGGGGAGGGCGTTTGTTCAGAGGTCAGTACAACAGAGAGAGTGGACGTGCATGGGAAATGGTTTTGAATGGGTGCTACTGTTGAAGTAGTGGGTGCTAGTGATGAGGTAGTGGGTGCTACTGATGAAATGAAGAAGTGGGTGCTACTGATGAAGAAGGAAATGGGGAAATGTGGTCCAATGGAAAGTGAATAGGTGTATAAAGAAGCCGGTGAAATGTGGACAGGGGTAAAATTTACCGGATGAAAGTTAACCGGTTAAGAAGTGAGCTGATCAAAAATAAAGCTGATTGAAAATGAACTGGTGGAAAAATAAACAGGAAAAAGTAAAGTTTGGTGGAAAAGTGGAAGGGTGGAAGGTGGACGGGTTAAATTAAATACTTACAGACGTTACATTATTCCAATTCAATGCTTATTAGCTGATAGTATTGGTTAAACTTGGGTTAAACCCAGGGTTCAAATAGCTACTGGTATCAAAGGTTCACTATTTACACACATGTTATCAAGGGTTTACGATCCATAAACCAGTGTTCACTATTGAGGGCCAGTATCAACCAAGAAATCCAGCATTGCCACTGTTACCCAACACTTTTCCCCAAAAGAAATTCACTGTCCTCATTAAATCAAAATACAATCGCTATCCTCAGAAAACCAATTGACAATCACTGAATTCAGAAAACTAATACACAATCGCAAAATCCAAAAGACAATCACTATCCTGAGAATACCAAAAGACAATCATTGTCCTCATTAAATAAAAAAAAACAATCACTCCCCACGAGAACAAAACAAAGAGCACAAATATTAATCCTCTCATCAAATCAACAAAGCTGAGCAAAATTTTCACCCCCAGTTAACGGTCGACTCGATTAAGTCTAACTTAGTATGCAGATACACGGGGTAACCCTGAACTTTTGTTCTTCCTCTAGGCGTGACGGTGTCCCTCGTTAGCTTTGGTTGGGGTCTTACGACATTCCTCTTTCGATGAAAGACATGTCCGATGATGACATAACATTATTTACATGACAAGCGGTGACCCAGTGATAGATGTAAATGACGTAAATGATGATATAAGGATTCATAGCGTTGGTGGTTTTTGTAAGTAACACAATAAACTAATGTTTTTTTTTCCGCTCGCAAATTGAGATGTTTTATGTATTAAGTAAAGTTCCCTTTTTAAACATGACGGTCCATGTGACAAATGAAGTAGAGTTCACTTGTTTCTATGAACTCGGTATATGAAGGGACAAGCCCTATGACCAGCCACCTTTATTTTCCCTAACGTGTGTTAGGTACCAATTAGAGCTGGGTGGACTCAGGGACGTTTTAATGAACGGAACACACGGATTCGAACTCGAGACTTTTGGGTTCGCTAGGCCACGCAGTACCACTTTTATGTATTAGTCATCAGATTACTTCAACTTACACTTCAATATAAGTAAAGTTTAAACCCAAAACATACCAAAAACAATCACTATGAGTTTGGTAGTTGGGGTCTTATTCTTACAAACAGGCCACATTATTAATTAAACTTCCTGAAAACGTCTTAGAATCTCAAAACTATATTATGTATTCCGCTGTAAAAACAACTAAAAACGATGCACTTTTTTGTTATGTTTTACAGTGACACATGTCAAAACTTTAAAGTGAGCCATTCTGAATTTCCGGTTGTTCTGATGAATCACCGAGCACTAAACATCAGAAAAAAACAAAACAAAAAAAAACATAGACTTCCTTTAGAAGTATTTTACCTCGTTCTGATAAAATCTACATCAAAATAGATCAAATATCAAATAAAATAGCTATCAGTAATTAATTTTAAAAAAAAATAATTTCCAAGTCATTTACACGCCCCCATATTTCGACCGGCACCTACAACCCTACGCCCACCTTCCGCTCTTATCTACATTAATCAGCTAAGCATGCTATCAACCATACCAACCCCTCCCTTTGGGGTATTAAAAATCTAAAGACTCCGCCGCCATCGCCCCCTTTTATCAAGAAGCAATCACCTCCCTTTAAAAAAAAAACCCACCCAATTCTGGGTAGCCTCCCTTGCATCAAAGCTAAGACAAACCACGGTTCACAGTTACTGCCCTTTTCATATCCATTCCCAACCTAGCTAGCGTGGCTAATGGCGACGGTTTAGTAAAGAGGGGTGGGAGGCGCACACTCCAGTTGATTAGCGCCGGATAGAGGGGTATGGTTTGACCGTGGTAACTGTGCGTGAAGGTAGATACACTACCGCGTGAGTAAGGTTCGGGACCGGAAATACATGCGGGCACGTGCAGAGTAGAATGGGCCGCTCACGGATAAATTTACGCTAGACGTTTAATCAGATGGGGTGGGGGGGGGGGCCTTTGTGGTTAAAATTAGCTGTTTAATTAAGTATGTAGGCCAGGAGGTCATGTGAAATAATGATGTGGTTTAAATAGGTCATGTGGTATGGTGATGTGGTTTATGTAGGTCATGTGGTAATTTGATGTGGATTATTGAGGTAATGTGGTACAATGATGTGAATTATGTTGGTCATATTTAGGTACTGTGGTGCAATAATGTGATTTATGTTGGTCATATTTAGATACTGTGGTACAACGATGTGATTTATGTTGGTCATATTTAGGTACTGTGGTACAACGATGTGATTTATGTTGGTCATATTTAGGTACTGTGGTACAATAATGTGATTTATGTTGGTCATATTTAGATACTGTGGTACAATGATGTGATTTATGTTGGTCATATTTAGGTACTGTGGTACAATACATTAATTGTTAAATTAAAGCTGCCATTAAAGGCACCAAAAAAAAGATAAAATGTGTTTACAATCCCAGTATAGTGATTAATAATTAACGACTAATTAAGCCATAGCGAAAAATTTTAGTAGACAGCAGTGCAAGCTTGATTATCCATTATTCTTTACCGATACGCCAAACTGAAGGCTGATAAAATACACACCGTGTATATATATATATATATATATATATATATATATATATATATATATATATATATATATATATATATATATATATATACATATAACAGAATCAGTGAAAAGTAAGAGAGAAAGAGAGAGAGAGAAAACGTTTAAAAAAAGGTTAATGAATATGCAATTAAGAGCAGCTGCGTCGGTGTGATAAGAAACGGTTTGGCTAATTGAATAATTGAATAAGTTAACTAAACGCTATGGCACGGTAAAAAAAAAATTACCAGAATGTCTTACCATTACGAAGAACTTCCTCCATTGTAAAACGTGTTGTTACAAAAAGTACAACATATTTGCAACAGTACTCAACACCAAAACCTTTCATAAATATCTTTAAATGTGTTAGATTAGTGCTGACTGTATAACTCTACTAAATAAACGAAGTAAATAAGCTATCCAACAACACATATGTGAAATAATATGCGTCCACAAAACGAGTTAAGTAATTCTTCAAGCAGCTTTAAAAACCACATATGATTGAAATTGAAATATTTCACCAGAATTAAAAAAAATAATAATTCTGAAATGGATCCGAACCCGAGACTGCGAGAAAATAGCGCATCAACCGCTTTTCGTTCCAATTATATTTCCCTAATCACACACACATTCCTGCAAGCGGGAAGGTTACAGTTTCAAGTCCCAGATTCCATTCAAGGTGGCGCTGACTCGCTTACGTTTAACCTTCGTGGTGAGCTTCAATATTTTCGGCCTTGACCTTCAAGTGCAGCCCTAGACCATCTTTCAACATCCAGCCATCTTTAAGGCAAGAAATCGATACAAAAAAATTTTGGGGGGCGAGGGAGGTAGAGGAATGACCTTGAGGCGGCGGGCTGTGATTTGTGTCTTGAGTTAAACACAGAAAATCGGATATATCTTATACATATATATCGCACATATATATATTATATATATATATATGGATATATATATGGATATATATATTGATATATATATGTATATATATATGGATATATATATGGATATATATATGGATATATATATATATATATATATATATATATATATATATATATATATATATAATCGTTAATCGATACATATATTGATAATACTAAAGGTCTAAGGTAAATGAAATTAAGATTTCTAATAGCATGCACATTTAAAGATGTAAATATTCATTTATAGGCTACATTAAAAATACACTCTTAATGTATATAATATTATATATTAGTTATATATATGTATATATATATATATATATATATATATATATATATATATATATATATATATATATATATATATAATGTATAAACATATATTTATACATAAAAATTCAAGCTGAGAAACTATTTACTACTTTATATTTATGTATAGTATGCCTATAGGCCTAGTTATAATTGAAACTTGTTTTGCTGTTTGAATTAACACAACACATACATGACAGTAAATAAACTACATATAAATTTGATGTCAATAGAGACCTATCATCAGTCTTGTTTTTAAACTATTTCATGAAACTACCAAGAAGCTTAAAAAAAAGATTTCAATTTCTTCTCTCCCTTGGGTTCAGGAAACTTTAAAAAAACAACAGGTCAGCGATAACAAAACCTTTTCTAGCCACGGCCTTAAGTCGGTACCCCAATTCCAGAGACCAGGTTTAAAACTGGCTATGATCTAAGCACCATCGACTGTTTAATCTGACTTAAGCCTCACTGACTTCGCCACGATCCTCAGTCCCTCAGTCCCTCCCAAAAAAAAAATCCTCTCACCAAGTACCGTTCCGTTGTATGCGGTCGACGTCACAAGCGAAAAGAGGAAATGGGAAAACCCGATTAAAATTTTTTTTTTCTAGTTTTGGTTTAGAGTCGGCTTTAGAGGGTGATGTTAAGGCAGTCAGTCGCGGACGATTTCAGCACTTAAATTTTACGTTCGACCGTATTTTAAAGTGCTTTGGTCGATAAAAAGTTTGAAAGACAGAAAATTGGAAAATGATGGCCCGAAGTAAACTTAGAAAAAAAAATTTGGTAAACTAATGGCCAGGGGCAACATAATAAATGAGAAATAGTGACTATAGTCATTTGCAAAACATAGCGGTAAAAAATAACAATGACCTAAACACATCTTTTATACAAGAATTCGTTTTATTTATACACACACATACAAAGAAACATAAAGATATATATATATATATATATATATATATATATATATATATATATATATATATATATATATATATATATATATATATATATATATATATATATATATATACAGTAAGAAAAAATAAATAATCAAGCATACAATATGTTTCTTCTTATGCATAATGATGGACATCGCAAAGAACATATATCAGGACGAATGAAGAAAATAGTAGGTTTCCAACTTGGTTTATAAAATACAATGAAAAGGAGCCTACAATTCTGTGTGAAAACAGTTCAAAACATCTCTAAAGCAAAAAAAAAAAAAAAAAAATTCTCCATAAAAATGTTAGTTTTATCTTCTGGCAAGTTTCGAGAAGACAACCCCCCTCCCCCATACTCACACCCCCCCCTCCCCCTGTGGTTAACTGGGAGGGTGGCCGCTCCTGGGTCCGGCCCGGCTTTGATCCTTATCGCGCATTAGTAGAAAGCTCTGGAAGTCCCCCGCCTGTGGTCTTTAGAATTAATCAAAGCTACCGTTTATTGGTCTTTGGCTAGAGGGAACCAATCAGGACCGTTACAGTCATCCGGTCAGGGTCAGGGGTCAGATGGGAACAGGGGTGAGAGGTCAGATGGGAACAGGGGTGAGAGGTCAGATGGGAACAGGGGTGAGAGGTCAGATGGGAACAGGGGTGAGAGGTCAGATGGGAACAGGGGCGTGGGGATGTGACTAGGGGTGAGCAAGACGCGTGGGGGGTGGGTGGGGGATGGGTGAAGGCGGGGGGTAGTTGTAGAGATAATTTTGAAGCACTACTAATGCAAAAAGAAAACTTGACACTCCCTGCCCTTGAGGAACTCAGCCAACTTCCGGCTTCTGATGGGGGGGGGGTCGTCAATGACGTCATTTTAAGGAATAATAAATGGTGACGCATACAAGCTTGGTAAAAAAAAACATGGTGGAAACTATATATATATCAAATTGTCTGCACATTAATAAACATGACTAGATCTTTAAGGAGTGTCTATAAATTCCAGTTCATCGATATAAGGTTAGGTTAGAGTTGGGTAAAAATTAATCTTTGCTTCAAGTCTATGAGGAAAATTATTGGTGGAGCTATGTTAGGATCATGATTAAGGGAAGACTAATGTCTAACTAGGACTATAGTCGGGTAATGATTTGTGTTTAAGTAATGATAGGGTTTCAATTATCTGCTATAAGAAGTGATTTTGAAATTGTTCTTCGATTTTGTTCTAAAGTGAAGCAGGCGTTAAGTAAAGCAAAGTTCCCTTTCAAACCTGACGGTCTATGGGGCAAGTGAAGTAGAGTTCACTTGTTTATGTGACCTAGGCATATGAAGAGATAGTGTGATCAGCACTATGCCCAGCCGCCTTTACTCTCCCTAACGTGAGTTAGGTACCCATCAGAGTTGGGACGGTCTACTGACTTGAACCCGGATTCGAACTCGAGACTTACGGGTTAGTAGTCCAGCTCTCTACCGCTAGATCACTCCGTCCCGAAGCGGGCGTTACAAATAATATACAAGAAAAAACTTGACATATCTCAAATTGCCGGTAACATAATATATATATATATATATATATATATATATATATATATATATATATATATATATTTCAGCACTTAACTCTAAGGTTCCAACTGCACTATGCAGAAAGACCAAAAGATTAAAAAGCTGCATCATGAATTATCCCGACTACTTCAGTAGAGTAGCAATCTTTGTAGGAAGCCCTGTTTGCTGCGGTCCTTTAGATGTCCGCGAGAAATGGCAGTAATTATCCGGGGTGCGTTATTTGAGCCGCGGTTTAATTAATCACGATGTCAGAGCAGTTCTGACTGGGGCGAGTGGACCGCACCAGAATCACATACTGACTGCGGTGACTCCCATCCACCCCCCTTCTCAGTCATAACTGCAGGGGGTTGCTCGATGCAGGGGCAGTTGGTGCACTACCCGCGGGGCACTGTGGATAGAGGTCGCGGGGATTTAAATGTTAGGAGCAGGAAGTGGATTAGAGATTTGGGTGGGGTTAATCACACAGTTCGTCGGGCACCTCAATAAATGTTTAGCAGAGTTATACAAGATTTTATTATACAGTCATGCTTTTAGGGTCACTCTGAGTTGACACAGCTGATTTTGGGTACCTGAATTGAATCGGAGATGATAACTACGGTTGCATATTATCGTTATAAAATAATACTGTACATTTTGAAAATAAATTAAATCTTATTTATTCGTAGAAAAAAACCCAGTTAAAACAGATCTTTATTTACTTCTATTCCGTTAAAGGGTACCAGACGATTAATGCTGGACATCAAAAGTAAGTGGTCACTTAACTGATTTTTGTACGCGCCAAAAGGTTAATGTACTATTGTCAGCAAAATAGTTAAAATTTTAACGCATACGATTTTGGTCGAGGTGTTGATGTTCTACGTAAGCTGACGGAAGATAGCCCGGTACCCTCATAACGGAAAAGGACCACACAATACAACACAGCTGAACTCATAAAAAATGCAGCAAACTTCTATTCTCAGGATGGATAGAATATCACCCAGTGTCAACACATAATTTATTACCTCCCTTGCTCCCAATTTAGCGCCCCTGTCCCCTCACACACAAACACCCCCCCCCCCTCCCCCTCACTTTCGCAAGCTCGATATAACCGTCCTTGAGAATGAGCGATAATGCATCAATATTGACGTGCTGTGTTGATACTAATTGGTCCGCCATGTTGGGTTGTGTTTCATACAGAGTAAATCGTCGGAGTGCATTTTTTTCACTAGGGTAAACAGCCATGAGAGTGATTAACGCAGGTTTTATACTTTTGATATTCAAATCAAGGAATTATTATTACATCAGCTAAAGGGATGAGGGAGGGTGGTATAGACTTTGTATGTAAGCCTACCCCATTTCAGAATTGTTAATTATACAACAGAAACAAAGGACACATTTAGGATTTACATGAGCCTGAGAATAAAAACAAGTATGGACGTTGTGTGTAGGCCTAAAATATACGCACGTGTGATAAAGGCGACAGCTCAATATCAGTTAAGTACGATTACATCAGGTATACAAGTGGGTGATGGTGTAGTCGAATGGTCGAAATGTAGAGTGTTTGAATGCTAACACGACGGTTTCGAGTTCGGATCTCGGTTCGGAATCGAGACTGCATGACGTTCACGTGTCCACCCAGCTTCGATGGGCACCTGGCTCACGTTAGGATAACAAAGACGGCTGGGCGTAGTTCTGACCACACTATCTCTGCACATGCCAAGGTCACTGAAACAGATAAACTCTACTTTACCTGCCCCATGTCTCCTGGGGGGGGGGAAGGTGGTGATGGTACACAAGTGAATGTAACAACAACAGCCGCATGCAGGACAGCTGTAGTAAGTTTGACAGCCGCAACAGGCCTTATGCATATGAGATAAACAGCTACATCTCGTATACGCACTGACTTTCAATAAGCTCAGCGTCATTAACGGAAGTAGAGTTACATGGCAGATAAGGCTCGGTAACTGGTGACAGCAATACCCATCTAGGAGAGACAACTCCAAAATTAAGCAAATGCTGCATTGTAGTTTGTTCTTGCTAAAAGGCAGTTTGTTCTTGCTAAAAGGCTATAAAATCAAATCCAGAAAGAAAAGCATGCTAGGATTCTAGTCAACGGCCAATATGGCGCATAGTAAGTTGCCACGTTATACTTAATTGTGTTGGGGGAAACCTTTTCCTACATTAATTACAATTAAGAACGAAAAGAATAAGAAGAAGAAAGTATGTAACGGTGTGGTCCTCCGGCAGAGCACACGATGCTTGCATAAAGATTTCGGGGTTGAGTCCCAGACTCAAGTCTGTAATGAGTTTCTGAATATGTTTCTCTCTCTCTGCAGCATACCTGATTGAAACAGGACAAAGTGGTTGTGCATATGTTATAGGGTCGAATACACAATCCCTACATATGTCTTCCTTAAGAACTTAGAATCTTGCTCATATGGTATAACCAGCGTCAGTTCAGCAAAAAATAACTCTAGTTTTTAGATTGCTAGCACAGGCCTAACAATAAAGGATCCTATCTCATACTGGATACTGGAAAAACACAACGCATGCCGAAAAACGCAAGAATCGCACGCACAAACCAGACACATAGACTACACAATCATTTAGTAAACCGAACCACAAAGAAGATAGAAGAAAAAAAAAACATTCCATTTTGCCAGGACGGACCAGTTCGTTAGATAGATGCACTGTGCATTAGCTAATCAACCTTTCTTATCAAGCGTATGCACTCCACTAAAAGCTGAATATACTCTAGAATATCGATGCGGTAATGTGTTTTTAGAAAACATTTTCATTTGATTAAGTTGTTTTTTTCCTAACAGCATTTGTATTCACGAACTTTATTTTTATTTCTACTGAAATGTTAAATTCTCAATTTTAAAATTTAAATTTTAAACCAGCTTTTAGGAGAGGAAATAAAAAATGAGGAAGTAAATGTGAATACTATTCGCAGAACAAGGGGCGGTAAATTGTGAAAACAGTACGAAGCCGGATCCGGTCAATTCTGGGGTTTTTACAAGTGAGAACCAGAAGGTTGTTCAGTGGAGCGGAAGTCAACACATCGGTGGTCGTCTACGGTTTCTGGTCCGATATAGCGAGACTACCACATAACTTCCAGACGAACTCACACATTAGTAGCTATGACGTGAGAAGTTGCTTTTTTTTTTAATTGTATGAAGTCTGGATTATTATCCTAACCCTCACACACACACACTCTCTCTCACTCTCTCTCTCTTAGTATCTCTCTATCTAGTTTTCTCTCTCCTTTACTTCACTCTCCATAAATCTATATCCCCGAATCTCTCGAGTCATATCCATCGCTCTCTATATATTCCTCTCTCTATCCCTATATACCTCTCTCTCACTCAACTCTCTCCTTCTCTATCCCCCGTTACTATCGTGTTTTCCATCACTCTTAATAGATCTCTCTATCCCCATATCTCTCGCTCACCATCTCCTCAACGCATTATAAATCTACACCCTACGCTCTCCCTTTCTCTATAATATTAACTACCTCTCTCTTTCCATCTTCACATACCCTTTTCTCCTAAACTCCTTCTGTATATATATATATATATATATATATATATATATATATATATATATATATATATATATATATATACATATATATATATATATATATATACATATATACATATATATATATATATATATATATATATACATATATACATATATATACATATATACATATATATACATATATACATATATATATATATATATATATATACATATATACATATATATATATATATATATATACATATATATATATATATATATACATATATATATATATATATACATATATATATATATATACATATATATATATATATATATATATATATATATATACATATATATATAATAC